>NC_067238.1:30326748-30626748 GCF_019924925.1 Ctenopharyngodon idella
ATCCAGCTTGCCCTCCTAACTCCAACCTGATAGGACATAGAGGCAGTGTTATTCTTACAGCCATGACTAGATCAGGGCCATAACCGACATAGACATTGCTTCACCCAATGTTTAGGTCAGAATGGGGTTTTCAATGGCAGATTCTTATGCTTTTATGTTTGGTCCGACTCCATAATAATAATAATAATATTCTAATAACCATCCAGTACTGTGGTATTGTATTTCTGTAAGGCTAATGTATGATGTATGTATATTTTGTGTATTTTGCTTATTCATAGTAGGCCTGTTCATTTCAGTTTCTATTCTGTTATGATGCTTTAACTTACATCCTTACTCAAGGAGATGCTTTACTGTTGTGGTGAGTTATTGTTTTTTAATAATTTAAGTATTTAAATAATTCAATACATAGGCAAATTATTAGCAAATTGAAGTTTACATGTAAAAACAGACCGCTTTATTTGGCCTTTCTTAGTAGGATGTATCTGAAATACCCACAATGTTGAATTATAAAAGCTTTGCAATAAATACATCATGACCTATTTTTTTATTGAAATGCCAGTTACATTACAAACAATGAACATGACAATAGTCAGTTGCAAAATATAATATAAAAATAGTTGAAAGTAGACCAGAACAAATAGAAAAAGAGACTATACAGTATAATATATATATATATATATATATATATATATCCAGCTTGCCCTCCTATACACATTACCGGTCAAAAGTTTTTGAACAGTAAGATTTTTTTAATGTTTTTAAAAGAAGGCTTTATTTATTTCATCCAAAAAACAGTAATATTGTGATATTTTTAGAATTTAAAATAACTGTTTTCTATTTGAATATATAGTAAAATGTAATTTATTCCTGTGATGCAAAGCTGAATTTTCAGCATCATTACTCCAGTCTCCAGTGTCACATGATCCTTCAGAAATCATTATAATATGCTGATTTGCTGCTCAAGAAACATTTATTATTATTATTATCAATGTTGAAAACATGATTTTTTTTTTTTTTTTTTTTCAGGATTATTTGATGAATAGCATCATTTATCTGAAATAGAAAGCTTTTGTAACATTATCACTACCTGTTTGGTGTCAGTAAGTTTTTTTTTTTTTTTTTTTTTGGAAAGAAATGAATACTTTTATTCAGCAAGAATGCATTGAATTGGTCAAAAGTGACAGTACAGACATTTAAAATGGTGCAAAAAGCTTTCTATTTCAGATAAATGCTGTTCTTTCGAACTTTCAATTCAGTCTAAAATGAGCATTTTTATCAATCTTGTATGTTTATGTTCAGTTATTTCACTTTAATGACAATGAAAAGAACCTATTAAAGTGAAAACACTGAACCTAAACATACAAGCTTAATAAAAATGCTAATTTTAGAAGAAAATTTCAGACGGCACTTAGAGGCTTTTGCATCTGAAGTCTTCACACACACACACACACACACACACACACACACACACACACACTATATATATATATATATATATATATATATATAATTTCACATATAAACCCGATTCCAAAAAAGTTGGGACACTGTACAAATTGTGAATAAAAAAGGAATGCAATAATTTACAAATCTCATAAACTTATATTTTATTCACAATAGAATATAGATAACATATCAAATGTTGAAAGTGAGACATTTTGAAATGGCATGCCAAATATTGGCTCATTTTGGATTTCATGAGAGCTACACATTCCAAAAAAGTTGGGACAGGTAGCAATAAGAGGCCGGGAAAGTTAAATGTACATATAAGGAACAGCTGGAGGACCAATTTGCAACTTATCAGGTCAATTGGCAACATGATTGGGTATAAAAAGAGCCTCTCAGAGTGGCAGTGTGTCTCAGAAGTCAAGATGGGCAGAGGATCACCAATTCCCCCAATGCTGCGGCGAAAAATAGTGGAGCAATATCAGAAAGGAGTTTCTCAGAGAAAAACTGAAAAGAGTTTGAAGTTATCATCATCTACAGTGCATAATATCATCCAAAGATTCAGAAAATCTGGAACAATCTCTTGTGCATAAGGGTCAAGGCCGGAAAACCATACTGGATGCCCGTGATCTTCGGGCCCTTAGACGGCACTGCATCCCATACAGGAATGCTACTGTAATGGAAATCACAACATGGTCTCAGGAATACTTCCAGAAAACATTGTCGGTGAACACAATCCACCGTGCCATTCGCCGTTGCCAGCTGAAACTCTATAGGTCAAAAAAGAAGCCATATCTAAACATGATCCAGAAGCGCAGGCGTTTTCTCTGGGCCAAGGCTCATTTAAAATGGACTGTGGCAAAGTGGAAAACTGTTCTGTGGTCAGAAGAATCAAAATTTGAAGTTCTTTTTGGAAAACTGGGACGCCATGTCATCCGGACTAAAGAGGACAAGGACAACCCAAGTTGTTATCAGCGCTCAGTTCAGAAGCCTGCATCTCTGATGGTATGGGGTTGCATGAGTGCGTGTGGCATGGGCAGCTTACACATCTGGAAAGGCACCATCAATGCTGAAAGGTATATCCAAGTTCTAGAACAACATATGCTCCCATCCAGACGTCGTCTCTTTCAGGGAAGACCTTGCATTTTCCAACATGACAATGCCAGACCACATACTGCATCAATTACAACATCATGGCTGCGTAGAAGAAGGATCCGGGTACTGAAATGGCCAGCCTGAGACCTAAGACAGTTGAGCAACTAGAAGCCTGTATTAGACAAGAACGGGACAAAATTCCTATTCCTAAACTTGAGCAACTTGTCTCCTCAGTCCCCAGACGTTTGCAGACTGTTATAAAAAGAAGAGGGGATGCCACACAGTGGTAAACATGACCTTGTCCCAACTTTTTTGAGATGTGTTGATGCCATGAAATTTAAAATTAACTTATTTTTCCCTTAAAATGATACATTTTCTCATTTTAAACATTTGATATGTCATCTATGTTGTATTCTGAATAAAATATTGAAATTTGAAACTTCCACATCATTGCATTCCTTTTTTATTCACAATTTGTAAAGTGTCCCAACTTTTTTGGAATCGGGTTTGTATGTATGTGTGTGTGTATATATATATATATATATATGAGAGAAAAAAACAATAACAACAGAAAAAGAAACAGGTATGAGATCATCATACAAATAACATAAAAGCTTCACATAAAGACCTAGTGCGTTTTGCTTTACGTTTTTTCAACATAAAGTAGCAACTTAATATAATGTTTCATATCTTTCTGAAATAACAAAAAGTTGTGTTTTCTTTTAGCTCATTTCTGTTTTTGTATATGGTATTTAGAAAAAAGTGTTTTAACAGGGTACACCAGATGAAGTATTTTAAAATTAATAAATATTTCCACTCCAAATTTAGATTGCCAATATGATATTGAAGATATTGGGCTGTATTCTGTTAGTAACTTCCTAATAAAGTAATTATTCCGCCTCCTTATCAGTAATAAAATACATCATGACCTCATCGAGTGATTAAGATGACTTTATGACAGCAGTATGACGTATTTCCGGTTTCTGCATTTGGAGTGACGGAAGTTCGTGCTAGCAGTCTGGAACAACAGCAGGCCCCCACCACTGCTGCTGTAGCTTCCGGGCAACATGTACCAGCTGTAAACATGGCGGAGGAGCTATTGGAAGCAGTCGAGAAGTTGCAGTTGAGGCTCGCAGAGAATCAAGAGCCTCGCAAGGTAATAAACCTTTTCGCTGAGACGAAGCGAACGCTTTACTTCGACACTTTCGCACCGCGTATGACTGTGTTATACGCGCTTCTGCTCGTGGCTAGTCAGAGGATCGTGCAGTATTGCTATCCAGAAATCCCACGTATAACAATTACAACAGCAGCAGACCGTGAAATGGATGATCGGTTAGATAGATCAATCCGGATGGAGATTTTTCCTCAAATATGCCTGAGCAGAATTAGCATCGAGGCACTTTTCAGAAGCCCGTGCTCAGTTAGCAGAAATGACAACCACAGCGATTTAATATGATAACAATGACAGATGAAGACAGGCCGTGAGTAGTGCAGCTGAGTGCCTGTTACTCTCTATAAGACACGATTCCTCCTCAACAGTCAATGTAACATTTCTCACACTAAGGCTGTGTTTCAATTTAGTGAGCTGCCTACATAGATGGCATTATTTAGCATAGTCGACTTTCAAGTCGATGCAACCCCCCCGTTCCTCTGTAGGCCACGACGACACTTGAAAGTGCACTTAAATGTCTGTTTTGGTGATTCTGGTGTAAAAGTGAGTCTTAGACACTATACATCAAACTCATAACGTTGACACTACTGTTATTTACACTGTTGTCTCCGTGTACAACAAAAACACCACAAGCTATTTGGACACTACATGTTTTTTTTGGCATGAACCATGGTGGATGTTCCTTGAAATATGTAAATATCATGGTGTATGATATGGTACTGACAGGGTAATACATCTATTTGGTAACACTTTAAGGTTTCTTTAGTTAACATGAACTAAGAATAAACAATACTTCGACAGCATTTGTTAATTTCAGCATTTACTAATACATTATTTTTTAACATTAGTTAATGCACTGTGAACTAACATGAACAAAGATTAATAAATACTGAAACAAATGTATTGCTCATTGTTAGTTAATAATGAAACCTTATTATAAAGTCTTGCATGTATTTGGGTATGTTTTGTTTATCTATAACTGTACGCTCACATCTCTTTTCTGTGGTTAGTTTTAGGTTTAGTTTTATACAATGATGCTATTAGTATTATATGTAGGGAATATGAAAATTTTGTCTGATAACCGATAATTCTTTATATTTGAAAGCCGATAACCGATATATTGGCCGATAAATCTAAATCCAAATTTTTATATAATTTTTGAGAGCCTGATTAAAAAATGACAAAAGTTTCACCTTTTAAAAGCCATGTCCCAAGCACACAGTCATGTTCGCATTATAATTTTATGTAGCCTATATGACAGACTTACGCTGTACATGTTGCACGTAACTGTATTTTCTTTTTGAAGTGATTTCAATCATATTTCAAGCAATTCAAAACCATCATGGCGCCGACAGAGCGCATCTGAAGTGTCTCGGCTGAAGGAAATAATCCATTATTTATCGGCTTTGATATATCGGCCAAATTTTTTTATCGGGCCAATTACGATAACAATAAAAATGAACATGTATCGGCCGATACCGATATGGTGGCCGATATATCATGCATCCCTAATTATATGTGTTAAATATGTTGTAAATGTTTTTTTTAGGTAATAGGAATAGTGTAATTGTCCACAAACAGTGCACATAAATGCATGATTTGATCACAAAGACTTTGACAATATGTTTAATATTGTTGTTGTCATGGTCTAAAATGAACATTTTTCCAAAACTGGCAATGGTGAGTGTTACGAGGATTTACCAGCCATAAATACTTATCACTGTCAATGCAACTGTATATATAATCATGAAAATGGTTTAATTAATCTCTTGTCTGTGACATGCATTCTGATTTTATCCCTTCATCTCTGTTCTGTCTAGCTTCTGAAAACTCTCAAAAGGTTGGGGGAGCTGCCTATAACAGTAGACATCCTGGTGGTAAGATCAAAATATTGCTTGTCTTCAAAACTGTTACTGTTAAAAAATGCAGTGGGATCTCTAGCTTTTAATACATTTGTTTTCTCCCATTCTTGCAGGAAACTGGCATTGGAAAGACTGTGAATTCTCTGCGCAAACATGAATTTGCTGGGGAGGCAGCGAAGAACCTTGTGGCCAAGTGGAAAAAGCTGGTGCCAGAGAGATCTGCAGACAGGTAAGCTTTTTTTTAAAGTGATCTATTATCTGCTTATTTCATTGCAAAATAACCTTTTTAGTAGAGATGCACCGATGTATCAGCCGCCAATATTTATTGGCCGATTTTTTTTTTTTTTTTTAATTTAAAACCATAGGCTAAAGGATGAAAAAGGCCGATTATTTTATTGTTCCATTTTGTTGGTGTAATAATTAAATACTAGGGCTGCCCTTGACTAAAGATTTTTCTGGTCGACTAGTCGTCGTTCATTTTAAGTGATTAGTCGACTAATCGCACGTTTATTAATAAACCATATAAATCGGGCCTTTAAGCCTAATCAGCGCTCACATAAAGCTTGCCACAGCGCACCTGCAGAAGTAATGATTATGAATGCGTTGGGGAAAAACCGCAAGGAGACTGCTTTAACATTTTAATAATTCATTGATAAACTAGTGTTTTCTGTATTTTCGGCTGCAGTGATGAAGTTGACGATCATAATCTCTGCAGCAGTGGACGCGCCTACATGCACGTTTCATACAGATTACATAACCTGAGAATTTTTGTTTTCTATTTGAAATGGTTCACTTTAAAGTAGACGTTTCACTTTCTATAGATATATTTTTCATGTCTGTGAGGCAAGTTTACATGGAGTTTCGGTTCTTTTTTTTTTTGGCGAGCTCAAGTTCACAGAGAGAGAGATGGCAGAAAGCGCACCCTGTTTGCGTTCATTGTTTTACAAAAGCACAAAGTTTTGTTGTTATTGCGAGTGCACGCAAATTAAAGTAGACTCTTTACGGATTCAAAAGATGTATTACTCTTATCTGTATGACCAAAAATGATTTTAAATGATCGCACCGCCACCTCCATGTTAGCTGTCATGCAGTAAGCGCGCTAATATTCAGATTTCACACTCCACACAAACATGTCTTCGCCACTGTGGATTTTTTTTTTTTCCTGCGACTAATAAAATTTGTCGACTAACGGTTAGTCGACTATTAGGGGGCAGCCCTATTAAATACTTGCTAAAACTTGCTAAAACATACTTATGCTCAACAAGTCTGCATTTATTTGATCAAAAATACAGTTAAAAACAGCAATATTTATTAAAATAAAAATATCTATTTTCTATTTGAATATAGTGTAAAATGTAATTTATTCCTGTGATCAAAGCTGAATTTTCAGCATCATTACTCCAGTCTTCAGTGTCACATGATCCTTCAGAAATCATTCTAACATGCTGATATGCTGCTCAAGAAATGTCTTTACTGTCAGTTTTGATCAATTTAACAGATCCTTGCTGAGTAAAAGTATTAATTTCTTTTAAGAAAATCTCACTGACCTCAAACATTCGAACGGTAGTGAATATAAGTTACCAGTACTGATGAGTTTTACTCTTAATTTCATGTTTGGCGGGTGTTAATTTTGAAAACTTGGTTGTTGTTGTGAGATAAGAGATTAATACGTTTATATATGGTTCATGTTTGTCAAAAGACCAACTGTAAAGGAGGGGCGTTCCCACTCACGCATTAATGAGTCTGGAGGGCACAAACGAGTCCGGGAACGGTCTCCAGAGGAGCCTCCGCTCATGGAGGAGGAACAACACGACGAGATGGAATACCAACCTGGCTACTCGCCCTCCCCTCCACAGCACTACAGCTCACCGTACAGACACGACAGTGCAAGGGGGTATCAGTCAGATGAGTATGAAAGCCCTCCAGAAGAGGAGCCGGAGCTGGAGCTGGAGCCAGAGCTGGAGCCGGAGCTGGAGCCCGAGCCCAGTCCCCCACGAAATGACATTAGACACAACAAGCCACACAAAGAGCCAGTCAGAGAGCACAATTCCCAAGACATACGGGAACAGGAGAGACGGAAGCACCGTCCCACGGGTGGCGGCAGCAGCAAGGAGAGGACGCACAGAGCTGAAAGAGAGCAACAGGGTGGGACGAGTCACAAATCTAAACATGATCGACATTTAAGCTCACACGAGAGCAAGAAGGAAAAGAAAGGAGGAAGTGATGGTAAGAAGCCTCTTATACTTTCCAAGATGGCATTTATTTCATAACAAATACAGTAAAAATTGTAATATTGTGATTTATTATTACAATTTAAAATAACTTTAATATATTTTAAAATGTAATTTATTCCTGTGATCAAAGCTGAATTTTCAGCATCATTACTCCAATCTTCAGTGTCACATGATCCTTCAGAAATCATTCTAATATGCTGATTTGCTGCTCAAGAAACTAATTATCAATGTTGAAAACAGATGTGCTGCTTCATAGTTTTGTGGAAAATGTGTTTCTTTGTAACATCTTTACTGTCACTATTGATCAATTTAATAGATTCTTTCTGAATATGAGTCATTTATTTATTCTAAGTATAAGATTTTTGCTTTTATCTTAAGGAAAATCAAGGGAGAGGGCGGAAGTTCCAGAGAAAATGGATGAGGATGAGGAGCCATTTGAAGCTCCAACCATGTCTTTCGAATCCTTTCTCACATATGACGCTCCGACCCCAAGCAAAAAGAAGAAAAAGCAGCCCTCGCGACCCCCTCAGCCTCCTGCCTCGATTCCTTCGGCTTCCTCTAAGTCTGGCAAGGCCAACGGGACCAGTAGTAAACGCTCAAAGTCATCCTCTTCCTCGGTGACCACGCCTGCTGTTCAAGAGAAACGCAGGAAGGTGAGGCTGAACTTGTTATTCTGCTGTGGTGATGGGGAAACCAGCTGTGTGGAAGAATTTCTAATCATTATTTCTCCAGGTAGTGGATGTGGTTCCCACTCTTCCTGATATCCCTTTGCCAGCCATCCAGCCCAACTACAGACCACTGCCCTCCATTGATCTTACACCACTGTCCCCCCAGAGACGCAAAAGTATGTGTTTTTTAGTTTTAGCACACTTTAAAGAGGACCTATAATGCTTTTTTTTTACATGTTCAGCTGTCTTTAGTGTGTAATGTTGCTGTTTGAGCATGAAAAAGGTCTGCAAAGTTACAAAGTCCCTCCAGCGGGAGTTATTCTCTATATCAGTGTCACTGTTTCTGAACTCCCTGAAACACCTCCATTGTAGCTTTAAGTTTTCTTCCGGGAACAAACACGTTACAACATTCCTCATTTCAATAATTCCTGCCCAAGGCATATGCAAAATGAAGGGGCGGGGCCTGGTTGAGTTAGTTAGTAGTGTGATGAAACTCACGGTTATAGTAAGGAGCGGGACATTCCCCAAACACGCTCAAAGCGGTTGACTAATCACAACACACTGGTTCAGCTGACCAATCGGAGCACATTGTGCTTTTCAGAAGGAGGGGCTTCATAGAGACAGGAGCTAAACAGAGTGTTAATGACAGACTGGAAAGAGAAGAGCTGCAACAATGGAGAATATGGGAAAAGAAAAAAAAGACTTTGAAAAAAAAGGGCATAATATGCCTCCTTTAAATCGGACTTTTACCTAACATACCTGAAAGAAACAGAATTGCAATCAAACGAAGTGAATAAATTCTGATGATTCTGTCTGCATAGACTCATAGCAACATGTTTTTCTCCTCCAGTCCCAGTGTCATACGACGAAGAGGATGCTGGCTGCGCAGGTCGACGGCTGAACTCCAAAATGGTGGTGTACTCTGGGTCCAAGACTGCGTATTTGCCGAAAATGATGTCTCTGTATGATCAGTGCATTAGAGTCCTGCAGAACAATATAGATTGTGAGTTTTCTCATTCTCTGATTATGTTTTAATAGTATTTTAATTAAACACTTCAATCCTTATGTCCTGCTACTGGGTCAGTTTGACATTACATAACAAATCACATCTGAAGAGTCACAGATGGCTGTGTGTGAAAAATGTGGTGACAGTAAATCGCCATGTTTAATTCACTGTAAAGGATGTCATGATATTTCAGGCTGGACAAAGCGTTTACCACATAAATCACCTAAAAATGAATCAGCTTTTTACTGATATTTCTTGTATTTTTTTTAGCAATTGATGAAGTGGGCGGAGTGCCATTTGAGATTCTGGAGCCAGTTCTGGAGAGATGCACGCCTGAGCAGCTTTACCGGATTGAGCAGTGTAATCAGGTACGAGTGTCAACACAGTCACATGCAGATTATTTATTTCACAGTTTTAATCGCATATCTGTTCTGGTCTTCTACATGTGTTATATTAATATGTTAAATTGATCATAAGTGTCCGTAAAGACAATTATAATGTTACTAAAGGTTTAGCAGAGTAGACTCTTAAAAAGGTGGGGTTTAGAGAGACCGAATCCTTTATCGAACTGTTTCAGACGCAGAAAAAAACAGGCTGCAATATATATATATTATAAGAAAATTAAAGTGTTTTTTGACCTTGGATGCATGTAAACCTGTTGCAAAACAAAATTAGGAGTCTTTAAAATAGCATAATAGGGCTGTTTTCAACATTGATAATAATCAGAATTGTTTTTTGAGCTGCAAATCAGCATATTAGAATGATTTCTGAAAGATCATATGACACTGAAGACTGGAGTAATGATGCTGAAAATTCAGCTTTTATCATAGGAATAAATTACATTTTAAAATATATTACAATAAAAAAAGTTATTTTGAATTTTAGTAATATTTCACAATATTACTGTTTCCTGTATTTTTGATTTAAATAAATACAGCCTTGGTGAGCATGAGAGACTTCTTTCAAAAACATTTTTAGCTCATTAACAAAGATTTTTAGCTCATTTTGGACAAATCTTTGATTGCAAGTGTCTCTTCTCAGTATTTCACAGAGGAGTCAGATGATCTGTGGATGAGACACTGCCGGCGGGATTTTAAACGTGATACCCCTCAAGAATATGAATCCTGGAGGGAGATGTATCTCCGGCTCCATGAAGAACGGGAAGAACGTCTGCGCAAGCTCACGATGAACATCAGTTCTGCCCATGCAAACAAACCTAAAGGTGCTCGCAGGCAGTAATCTGTACATTTAGATCAAACTTAAGGCATAAACTTTTACTTTTCAGTAAAGCTGTCAATTTAACACATACAAAATTAATACAGGATGTGTGTGTGTGGGGGGGGGGTTATATTATTATTATTATATTGATATATTATTCAATAAATATATATTTGACTTAAGTCAGTTTTTATACTGTCTATTCAGCTATTAAGCTTTACTTATCTGACAAGTCAGATGTCAGTGTCTTTGAATATCATCCATTTCATTATTTGGTGAGAAAATCCCCCAAATGAAGATAACTCAATTAATTAATCAGCATATCATGCAGTTAATTCAACTAAAAATGTTTAAGCAATTGACTTAAGCTGTTTAATATCTCAAAATTTGTGAAATAAAAATATGGGTATGGATTCAGTAACCAGTGCTCACAATGATAAATATATTATATTTGTAATATATTATTGACTTTTAACAGGGCGGCAGGTTAAAATGGCATATGTCAACTCTGCCGCTAAGCCGCCACGAAATATCCTCCGTCTACAAGAGAAGTTTGGCACTAAAAATGGTTCTACCAGCACAAGCGCTGCTCCTCCATCTGCCAGGTGAGTGAATGCTGCATTAGTCACACAGGCACTGTTTACACCTGCTATTAAGATGCGTTTTGGTTGATCGGATCACAAGTAGACGAGGGAGACACATTCCTGTTTACACTTGGTGTTTTAATCCATCTCGTTTGTCCACTTTCAACCACTTTTGTCCTGATTTCTTCGAGGGGAGGGTCTATGGGTGGGTAAATGTATGGTTTTTTTTTAGATCTTTCGATCTAATGGACTAAATAAGCTTGTGCAATTTATATATGAACGCGTCCGGAGATGACGGAAAAACACAGAGAGTAGCAGCTTTTGTTTCCGCTCTGACAGCTGCAAGACCACGCCGAACGCTTTGAGTGTGTGTTAGAAATCAGGAATGGTGAGAGAACATTGTGTTTGGTATGTTATCCCGTCTGGCTAGAGCGCTTCCCATTATGTTTACGTGTTAGGTCAGTAGGCGGAGAGTAGGTGGTCTTTTTGGCTGTTCGATCACATGAGCATTTCCACTACGAATGCGTTTTGGACTACCTCTGGAAGTGGTCGAAAGTGGACAAGCTCAAAACGTTTTACAGCCCGGTTTCCACTTGGGATCCAATCGACCAAAACGCATCTGAATACCAGGTGTAAACAAGGCCACGGATGACAACGGTCACGTAGATTAATCTTTATCATGATGTTCCTGCAGAACATTTTTTTTTTTTTGTAGTTGCACCATGAAATCCAAATGGACAATTCTTGTTTTTTTTATGGAATATTCCAGTATTTATTATAAATGATTCATCTGTGCACATCATTATTTAAAAAAAAAAAAAATCATGTGCCCTCATAATCTGTGACAACCATCCAATCAATTCCCAATGAATTAAATCAAATCCCATCCTACATTCTTTCTTGTTCAAGAAGCCGTTACACTCAAATATATGTCACAATAGGAAAGATGACTATCGCAACTTCCGTTTCATGCCGACTTTATGATGCTAATTCTTGATTCTTCACATGCAGGATCAGACCAGCAACAAACTACAGCGCCCACAGCAGATCCACTGAGGTTGGTCAGTCTTCTTTCAGCAGCCCCCCTGAGTCCTCCTCACGCTCCTCTGCTCCCAGCACAGCTGGTGGACACAGTGCCAGAGAAAAACCACAAGTCAAAAGTGAGTCGAAAAGGAAATATGGTTGCTCAGCTGCTGCTGTTACATGTTTATCTACAGCTACATGCACTTTAGCTCCTTGGATACAATGATTTCTTTCATAGAAATGGATGTATTGTACAGGAGTGGCCAAAAATTGAAAATTGAGTAAACCTTTATTCAAATGTTATTAAATATTTGTTAAAGATTTTGTAAGCATATTGTGTAGCTGTGCTTGGAGTCAGTTGTTTGAAATGTAATGAAACATGCCAAATTGTACAGACATATGCTTTGGACATAATCTTTTCATACAAAGAAATTATAAACACATGCAAAAACAAGAGATAACCAACAAAATATTAATAACATATTATGTTGTAGTCAGTATATGCTTTTACCTGTAAGCGTTTTGTTTTTCTATACATTTTTTTGCACAGCAAAATAAAACCTGTAGCTGTAGTTTGCTTTTTTGCCAAATAATTTTGTCAGATAAATACCTAAACCAAGTTTAGTGTATTGTCCTTCCCTCATATTTAAAAAATACACATATTTTCCTCATATTTTGATGGTTTAATCAAACTTGTAGGGTCATTAAAACCCTCCGGACATCATTTTTGGCCACTACTGTATATTCACCATTAGTGTTGATAAGCTCATGTCCAATATTTGGTTATGTTTGAACAATTTTACCACTTTTCTGTTCTTTCTGTTTCAGAAATTGCCCCAATGATGGCTAAGACTATCAAAGCATTCAAGAACAGATTTTCTCGGCGGTAAAGGGAAAATGTTTTTGTGTGTGTGTGTGTGTGATAGAAGAGAGAACAACTGGAGGAAGAAACCTTTTATTCTGTAATGCTTCATAGGAAATGTGCAATGCCCTCTCACTTCTTATGTTTTAATGCTTTTTAATATTACCAGTACAGCTCAATGGACGCAATCACAAAAAAATATGTGCATCAGCAACCATCCACACTCAATTGTCATAGCATGTCGTACGCTTTTTAAAAACACCGAAAACAAGTGGTACACTACAGATTACCATGAGACACCACAACCCACATTCACTGTTACATGTTTATTTCATTACTTACTATAATCATGGCATTGTCATGGGAACTAAGTATATGATTTTATGGTAGAGTGAGAATGAGATAAGATGTAAAAAGTTCAAGGACTGTACACTTCCTCACTATCATATTTATTTTAAATCTTGGACCTGGCAGCCCTGGACCTTGCCTTGAATGAAAGATCAAGTCATTTTAATAGATTTTATGAAGTGTTCTATGGACATTTTTAATAAAATCCACATGTTGCTCTCACTATTTTCTTATTTATTCATGTATGAATGTATATTTAATACAGTTTTACACTGAATTGTTTCAGTTCATTTTCTACTTTTCACATGAACGTAATTTTTGTTGTCATGTTTCGTCAGTGGAACAAAAGATGCTAGCGGCTAAATCGATAATTTAATCTTTTTTTTTTTTTTTCTTATACAACGAAATAACATTTAATTTTTGAAGTTATAGAGGTTTGGAACAGCTTTTGAGTTAGTAAATAATTAATTTTCCATTTAATTAAATCGCTTTTAATTTGTAGGAACAAACTGTTATGTTTCCACTTTATTTACGGTGACGCGCAGACGCGGAGTGATCATTGCGTCACCATAACGCGACTCCAAACTCTGCTCCTCATTGGTTCCCTTAATTTTTAAGGTCCAATCACATTCCACCTTTCTTATTTGCGTGTTGTCTACTTTGCCACTTCTACCACCTGTGTAACTGTACGATTTTAGCAGCATATGTAACAGAAGCGGCTCGAGCTCTCGCACATATCTCTCCATTGAGCATAGTTGTGAGTGTTTTGCCACTTTTTCCGTTGCCGAAGTGCAAGTTCACACCATGTCTGGACACGGTCACGGCCACGGCGGTGGACACAGTCACGGCTGCTGTGAATGCGAACACGAGCCAGCAGAGCGAGGAGTGGAATATGAGCTGTACAGACGTATTGATATCGAGAAGCTTCAGTGCTTGAATGAGAGCCGAGATGGAGACGGTAAACTGGTGTTCAAGCCTTGGGATCAACGCACTGACAGGACGAAGGTACGCAATTAACCTAGAGTAGTTTTTGATTGACAACAAGTTTAGAGCCATACATGTTATGTTGTGTTATTCTATCTATCTATCTATCTATCTATCTAAAATAATAGAGACATTAAATGCACTGGCTGTTTTATTATCATATTGCTATTCTGTTTGTTCTAATGTATGTCTCCCATTTTATTTTCAGTTTGTTGAAAGTGATGCTGATGAGGAGCTTCTGTTCAATATACCGTAAGATTTATACAGCAACAGCATTCATCCTCCTGGACTCATTTCTATTTCTGTTCTGTTTTATTTAATATTATTTGTCTGGGTAAGAAATGCTTTGGCAGCAGATGTGGGTGCAGTTCATGAACATGCTTAAATCTGCAGGTTTACAGGTAGCGTGAAGCTGAAAGGGATCATTATTGCTGGAGAAGATGATGAGTCACACCCAGCTGAAATGAGACTGTGAGTTTGCTCTCATTGTGAAGTGAGACCTCTTGCAGCCTCACATATGGATAATGCAACTACAATTTACACGAATGAGTGTTGCAACTTGCTTAGCAGTTTGTTTTAAGAATATTAATATGTGCAGTTGCAACACTCAATTTTATAAACTGTAAAATACATTCCTGGGCAAAAATTGGGCTTTTAATTGTCTTAACCACAAATTATTGCTCAGGAAATTAGCTAAATTTAAACAAATGCACTACTTAAAGGATTAGTTCACTTCAGAATTAAAATTTCCTGATAATTTACTCACCCACATGTCATCCAAGATGTTTATGTCTTTCTTTCTTCAGTCGAAAAGAAATGAAGGTTTTTGAGGAAAACATTCCAGGATTTTTCTCCATATAGTGGACTTTAACAGGGACCAACGGGTTGAAGGTCCAAATTGCAGTTTCAGCGCAGCTTCAAAATGCTCTACACGATCCCAGATGAGGAATAAGGGTCTTATCTAGCGAAATAATTGGTGATTTTTCTAAAAACAAATAAAAATGTATATACTTTTAACCACAAATGCTCGTCTTGCGCTGCTCTGCGATGCGCCACGCATTATGTAATCATGTTGGAAAGGTGGCAGAAGTACCGATCCAGTGTCTACGAAGCGAACGTGCAAAGACTACGTCAAATGGCCTTTACAAAAAAAAAAAGGTTGGAGGAGAAAATGAGATGGAGTTTTTCGCCCTACCGCGGTACTTCTGCCTATGTCATGCGTGACCTTTCCAACGTGATTATGTAATGCATGGCACATCGCAGAGCAGTGCAAGATGAGCATTTGTGGTTAAAAAGTATATAAATCTGTTTTTTTTTTTTTTTTTTTAAGAAAATGACTGATCGTTTCACTAGATAAGACTCTTATTCCTCGTCTGGGATCATGTAGAGCCCTTTGAAGCTGCACTGAAACTGCAGTTTGGACCTTCAACCCGTTGGTCCCTGTTGAAGTCCACTATATGGAGAAAAATCCTGGAATGTTTTCCTCAAAAACCTTAATTTCTTTTCAGCTAAAAAAAGAAAGACATAAATATCTTGGATGACATGAGGGTGAGTAAATTATCAGGACATTTAAATTCTTAAGTGAACTAATCCTTTAAAAAGCCATTGCTGTCTCAGGAAAAACCTCAAAGACAGAATGAAGTTTTTGGAAGAATATGGGAAGTTGTGTGTGGAGTGATGAATCACAATGAAACATGAGTTGCAAGGTGATGCTCCAAAGCGTCATCTTCGAAAATCTGCTGAGAAATATAATAATAAGTGAAGCATGAAGAGAAGAGGCATCATTGTCTGGGGAGCCTTTTTAGCTATTTCATTGTGAAAAGTCATTTATTGCTTTGGAGTACAGGAGAATATTGCAGAATGGCTTGCTTCCCACAAATTAAAAGTTATGTAAAGAGGAATGATCAGATGTTTTCAACAAGACAATGCTCCTGCTCAAACTGCAAAGACAACCAAGAAGTGGCTTGAGAACAAGTTTTGGCCTGGTCAGAGTCCAGATTTGAACCCTATAGTGAATATTTGATCTCACATTAAACTCAAACGAACTGGGAGACATTTTTCAGCTACTTAAGAACTGTTTGAAGCCATCTTTTTGTTCTGTAAAAAGCTCCCTGCAGGTTTACCCACACAACTTTAACATGCAAAACTGTCAATCCCATTTTTGGGGAACAGTCCCCAACTTAAATTTTTAAATCTTGAATACTTTTGAGCACAGACTTAAGTTTGGTCTCCTTATAAAGGGGACACTTGGCAGAAGTGAAGTGAAGAAAAATTATGAAAGTGAAATGAAAAAAAAAAAGTTATTTAAGTTTTAGTTTAGGAAAATGTAAAATGTAAAAATATGATTTCTTATAATTTATGTAAAATATATATTTTACAAAACTGTTTTACTCTAAAACTACAAGAAAATCAAAACCAAAATCTAAAATCTAATCAAGTTGTTTCAAATTTCAAAATTGAGCTTTCAGTAAGATTTTGTTTGGGCGCAGTACCAAACTTTTCCACTAGAGACCGTCCAGGCTCCATTGGTGACCACATAAGGACTCTTCCATTTCCATATAGCCTATGGTTTCAGTGACCTAAACCATTTATTTCTATAATTTTTATACAATTTATGAAACTGACATCCTATTCAGAAATAGTATGGGCAGAATGGCAGTATTTAGTTTGAATTCAACCTTTAACAAACACGTAAAAGACATACAAAAAAGAACAAGGTTTTTCATTTTCATTGCTGTTTCAAAATAAATGTCTGAACATGCCTTATGAGTCTGAAAATATGGTTGCGAATTAATAAGTTACTGTTCCTCTGTCATTTGTCTTGAAAATCAGAAAACTACAAATATGAAAACTACAATTTAGAATAAGATATTATTATTTTAAATATATAATGGCAAACGTCCTGCCTTTTTAAGGGGTTACAGAAAACAAAAGGGAAGGTTATTCCATGCTAAGTTACTTTATCTACAGTATTTGTGCAGTTCTCGCTAACCAGTGATTTGTGATTAAAATGCTTAAGACCATTAAAAGACCACTAAATATTTTGCCATTTTTGGCTTGGCACAGTTTTATTTTTTTCCCAGGAGTGTAGTTTTGTGCCTGTTGTGTTAGATTTGTTTAACAGATGTAAATAATGATAATAAAGTGCAAAAACAATTTTATAAACACTTGCTTTTATGGAGCTTTGCAAATATTTAGATATTCTTTACAGTGTCTGTTGCATCGTAAAAACACACCGAGCTGAAATGAGACTGAGTTTGCTCTTGCAGCGTCACATATGGATTATGCATTTACAATTTACATGAATACGTGTTGCAACTGGGTGCTTTTTGAGCAGGTTCAAGAACATACCACAAATGTCATTTGATGATACAAGCAGAGAGCCAGAACAAGCCTTTCGTCTAAACCGGGATCCGCTTGCTGAGCTTGAGTATCCAACCAAGTAAGCTATTTTAAGTATGTTAACATGCTCAAGCACATTAATTATACATCCTCTATGTTGACCACCCCCAACATTTTATATAGGATTGCGAGATTCTCCAATGTGGAGCACTTATCTATCCACATATCTCGAAACTTTGGGGCAGAATCCACTCGTGTGTATTACATTGGTCTGCGGGGAGAATTCACTCAGGTTAGTACTGGATCCTGCTATAACAATACCAGTTCCATCATCACTATTAATAACTGGTTGAAAATGCACCATATTACAATATTACACTAGTGTTGCTGTTTCAATAAATATGTTTCACCTTAGAAAGAAAAATAGGATAAAAAAATCTTTCGTCTAGCATCTTTTTATCCCTCTTTCAGGCTCACAGACATGAGGTGACAATCTGCAACTATGAAGCAGCAGCCAATCCAGCAGATCACAAAGTGGAGAGCATCACGCCCCAGACACAGTTCATATCATGACAAATGGAGGAAAGAGAAGCTCACGCGTGCTGCGTGAAACTATAAAAGTGTGCATGAGTTTTGATAATGGTGAGATGAACAGATTTATTTAGGAGCGTTTGTTCATCTGCAAATGTGCCAATAAATATTAAACTATATAAGCATAATTACTGAATGTATGCTTATGTCAAATAAACACCGTGTGCTTCAAATAACAGAACAGATGAGCCATGCAAGAAGTCTGTTCTTTAAAAATCTAGTGGAAAGTTTGTTCTCAGTTTGGTTTTGCAATATCGTACTCATCCATTTAATATTTCTTTTGCATAATTGCTTTGGGTCAAATGAGAGATTAAAAACCATTTAGGAAAATGTGTTCTAATTGGGTCCTCGAAGTGTTTAATATTGATGGATTCATGCAGTTTGTTTAATAAGAAATCTTCCTGGTTAATTTCAACCACTTTTGGCATTTCATAACATCATGCATATTTTATAACAACAATGCTGTTAGTTCATAAACATACAATCTCAATTCATGGGTTTTTCCACAAATAAATGTGACAGGAGCAGCAAATTTTGAGCATCCATCTCTTTAAATCCATTTCTCCTCACTTATGCATAACAGTGTGTTGCTGTAAAACAAACCACTGATAAGTTAAGAAAACCCATAATGATATTTTGTTTAGAATTATTACTAAGGCTTTTCTTAGCTTAAAATGTTTGTTGCAAGTGCAACCGTGATGTGCTAAATATTACAATGTTTAAAATAGCTTTATGGTCTGTTGTGGTTATTTAAAAGATTTCCAACAAATAAATAGTTGTTTAATTTTTTTTTTATTTTATAAAAAACAAATGTATATAAGACTTAAAACTTGTTTTGTGCTTTGCTTTATTTAGTGTCACAAAATCTGCTTGCACTGCAAATTTCACAATCCATAAAATAATTTGCATTAGTAGTATTACATTTTGTGAGTTTAAAGGGATAGTTCACCCAAAAATGAAAAATCTGTCATCGTTTATTCACCCTCAAGTTGTTCCAAACCTGTGTATATTTCTTTGTTCTGCTGTACGCAATGAAAGATATTTGGAAGAATGTTTGTAACCAAGCAGATCTCGCCCCCTAGTAGGAAAAAAAAATACTGTGGCAGTCAATGGGGGTGAGATCTGCCTGGTTACAAATATTCTTCTAAATATCTTCCTTTGTGTACAGCAGAACAAAGAAATTTATACAGGTTTGGAACAACTTGAGGGGGAGTAAACGATGACAGATTTTTCATTTTTGGGCGAACTGTCCCTTTAAGAGACATTTAAAAACATTTTTTTTTTTTTTTTTACATTAGCTTTTGATCATGTATGAGTCACGAGGTATTGTTGCCGTAGGTATTGTTCTTAGGATTTTTCCCGAATGGTTTTTAAATTTTACTTTTATTCTTTCAGTATATTGTAGTCATCAACACTGTTGTTTCATTATGTGCTTCATAAATAATTAGAACTGGAATTTTGGCCTTACACTTACAAAATATTTTACTAGCTACAAATCGCTGCCTTTGTAAAATTTAAGCTCACGCGGTTGAACAACGGCGATGACATCACGACGCCGTGTCTCCGCCCCTCTCCGGCAGAAGGAGCGGAAGTTCCGTTGTGACCTGGGCTAGCAAGCGGTGAGTCAATAAATTTGTAGCAGTGGGCCGCTGTTTATATCTGCTTTTTTTCTGTCTGAACCCTCAAATTTAGTCTACCCCCTGGCCTTGGCTTTATCGATCGCTATAAAGGCGCAAGCTTGCCGCTGAGCAGCGTAATAGTGGGCTTAATCGCGGGGGTAGAGAGATCCAGATAGCTCCATCTATGAGGCTGGGGATTCATTGAGACAATAATACAGGCGGAACAGGATTAAGCTGCCTAACTGCGATCATGTCGCTCGAGTATTAATGAAGCGACCTAGCGGCTTTATTTATACATGTATCCTGTGCTTGATTCTGACAGGCTGAAAAAAACGAGCTGTGCTTCATCCGTTTCTCTATTGTTTTCACTGCCCATCCCTGTTCCTATTTTTTCTGAATATATAATCGTGGTATTCACGCGAAGGATCGCATTAGAGATGATCAATACAGTCATTTGTTAATGTGCATCAATAAGCCATTGTGTAACAAGCGCTCAAACTGGTGATGCATAAGAACACCATGCACTTTCATTAGGGGAAAGTCATTTCTTCTTGTGTTTAGTGGGGATATCATTAGCAGGTGGTTTAATAGAAGTATTTGATAACATATGCATTACTAAAGTCCAGGAAGACAGACTGAACCCATAAAACCACGGAGTTCATTCAAGTGTTTGTTTGAAACACTCCAGGCTTAAACTTGTGGGTCACCCAGGCCACTAATGAAACCATTAAACTGGAGTGTTTTGCCTCATGCAGCTGTCAAGATTTGATTTCTAAGCACTGTCATGTGGTTCCAGGAAAACAGGGACCCGTGGTTTTCATTTAGACTTCATTAGAAACCGTTTTCTGGGAACGTCTGCAAGTACAAACTTGTGATCTGCACAGCCATCAGTAGAAAATGAAGATCTCTGTGTATGATTAACATAAGTGTCGGCGCTTATCCAGTAGGCTAAATTACCCTGTAATTTTTCACTTTTTCTTTCCCTCGTCTAGATTTCGGTAGAGCACTTTTACTTTTAGATGGGCATGAATTGCTAGTTAAAATGACTTTAAATGATAAGTTCACTTCAGAATTAAAATTTCCTGATAATTTACTCACCCCCGTGTCATCCAAGATGTTTATGTCTTTCTTTCTTCAGTCGAAAAGAAATTGAAGTTTTTAAGGAAAAAATTCCAGGATTTTTCTCCATATAGTGGACTTCAACAGGGACCAACGGGTTGAAGGTCCAAATGTCAGTTTCAGTGCAGCTTCAAAGGGCTCTAAACGATCCCAGATGAGGAATAAGGGTCTTATTTAGAGAAACGATCGGCCATTTTATAAAAAACATTTAATTATATACTTTTTAACCACAAATGCTTGTCTTGCACTGCTCTGCGATGCGCCACGCATTACGTAATCATGTTGGAAAGGTCACACAATTAGGCAGAAGTACCAAGCAAGTGTTTACAAAGTGGCCTTTACAAAAAAAGGTAAAACAACGATGTCGGATGATTTTGAAGTTGGAGGAGAAAATGAGATACTTCACGCTTGACCTTTCCAGTGTGATTATGTAATGCGTGGCGCATCGCAGAGCAGTGCAAGACGAACATTTGTGATTAAAAAGTATATAATTTTTTTTTTTTTTTTAGAAAATGACCGATCATTTCACTAGATAAGACCCTTATTCCTCGTCTGGGATCGTGTAGAGCCCTTTGAAGCTGCACTGAAACTGACATTTGGACCTTCAACCCGTTGGTCCCTGTTGAAGTCCACTATATGGAGAAAAATACTGGAATGTTTTCCTCAAAAACCTTAATTTCTTTTTGACTGAAGAAAAAAAGACATAAACATCTTGGATGACACGGGGGTGAGTAAATTATCAGGAAGTTTTAATTCTGAAGTGAACTAATCCTTTAACAACACTGGTAATTAAACCAACTTTTGTTAATCATTCTGCAGCCTGCTGACAGTTTCTTTCTAAAATCGCTGGTTTGTATCTTTAATAACCATTTATCCAATATTAATTGCCTGGGCCTTTGAATTTTGCATAAACATGTTGTACTGATTTGCTTTTGAACTTGTTGTTTTTGTATTTTTCTAAAAGCACTCCTCACATTGTATGTGTGGCAACAATATGTCTGTACCTCTGCTCGCTGAAGCCGTGACGGTGTCCGGGACGGAGAAGGAGACGGCTGTGGTGAGAGACCGGTCCAATCATTAACTAAAACCTAAAGTTGCCCAAGTGATTAGCATTACACAGGCTTCAAATATACCAAATCAGTTTCCTCGTAGGGTTAGCTCACCTGAAAATAAAAATTCTCTCATCATTTACTCATCCTCATGTTATTCCAAACCCATAAGACTTTGGTTCATCTTCTTCAGAACACACATAATTTTTAATTAAATCTGAGAGGTTTCCAGGTAACCAAAACTCCAAAAAGGTCATAAAACAAGTCTATATGAATCGAGTTGTTTAATCCAAGTCTTCTAAAGAGACACGATCGCTTTATATGATAAACAGATTTCATTTAGACTTTTATTTACATCTAAACAATGATCGACGCACATATATAGAGCTTGGGAAACACGGATGCTCAAAATGTGCTGTGACATGTTTAGCATATGTGATTTTCTCTATGTATGTGTGTTTACATGTGAATAAAAGCCTAAATTAAATCTGTTCAGCATATGAAGTGAACATATCTCTTCACAAGACTTGGATTAAACTGTTCAATTCATATGGATTCATTTCACAACATCTTTATGACCTTTTTGGATGAGTTTAAGTTTTGGTTAGCTGGACTTTCACAAGAGGGACAGAAACCTCTCAGGTTTCATTACAAATATCTTCATATGCGTTTCAAATATCTTATGGGTTTGGAACGACGTGAGGGTGAGTTAATGAAGACAGAATTTTCATTTTTGGGTGAACTATGCCTTTAAAGTCTATCTGCTGCCGCCTTTATTGGAAGAAAAAGGCAAATAGATTCACAGAAAACTCAAGCTTGCTATTGAGATGGTATCTTCATATAAAATAACCAAGAGTCAGCATCGAACACAGGAAATCGGGCCTCTTTTGGGCTTTTGCAGAGATTAGTTTCACATCATATTCTGTTAACTTTGCAGGTGATCTTCCTTCATGGCTTGGGTGACACAGGGTAAGTCCTGTTCATTACCTGCCTGTTGCAGGATCTTTTAATGCCCCTCATCCTGCATGGAAATAACCCTGTCGTGTTACTTCTTATAGACACGGCTGGGCTGATTCCATGATGTCTATCAGACTGCCGTACGTCAAATACATCTGCCCACACGCGTAAGTGACAGACTGTGAATTGCAAAACATTTTAGATGCATTGGTTGTTGTGCAACAAAGAACTATTGTTAGTTTCACTTTAGTTTCTTTGTGTAGTTTATTGCAAATGAGTCTGTCATACTTTCTGACTCTAGACCCCGAATCCCTGTAACGCTGAACATGAAGATGACCATGCCCTCATGGTAAGTTGCCTCTGCTGCGCATAACATTAACATTCTAGTATATTTATTTAAAAGTGATGTGAGGATATAAAATATAATTTAAACCTGAAAGTGAACAATGTTTGATGATTTTGAAAAATGTAAAACAAAAGGTATGTATGATTTCAGATTCTGTACTATTCTAGGCCATTTAATCAATGTGACATTGATCATGTGACTCTTTGTACAGATGTTACATACTTGTGGTTAAAAAAGGAAGGAGTAAACCAAATACTACGACATTCTGAAAGTCATGTTAAATGTTTCAGTTGTCATACTCCAATTGTTATTTTAAGTAATATATAATATAATATAATATAATATAATACAATAATCAGCTTTGCAATCACAAGAATACATTTTAAAATACATTAAAATAGAAACCAGCTTTTTAAAAAGTAATATTTCACAATGTTAAATGTTTTTACTGTATTTTTTATTACATAAATGCAGCCTTGATGAGCATATATGACTATTTAATATAATCAGTGTTATTTTAGTTTTTATTTTAGTTTTATAGTTTTATTAATAATTATTAAATTAACATTTATTTTTATATTTTTAGTTTTCATTGTAATTTTTAGTAATTTCATTATGTGCTTTTGTCATTTTTTTTTTATTTTTTAAAAATATTTAGGTTTATTTTTATTTCAGTTTTAGTTTTCATTTATCTTCAGTTAATAATTTTAGCTCTTCAACTTAAACTTATTCCAGTTTATAATTTTCATTTAGTTTAAATAAATTAGTTTAAACTAATATTTATTTCAATTAACAGAAATGTTTTTAATAGTTTTAGATAATATAATATAAAAAGGGGGAAACTGTATTAATAAAATACTAAATAAAAGCATTTTCACTAGTGGACTCACACTTTTGGAGTTATGGATTGCCCCTTTAATTCTTGTCTAATTTTTTTTCTTTTCAGGTTTGACCTGATGGGCTTAAGCCCAGAAGCCCCAGAGGATGAAGCAGGGATTAAGAAAGCAGCAGAGAACGGTGAGCAAAATTTGTTTTTGGACACACATTCACATTGGAGCAGTTTCCTGAATACAGCATAAGCTGTCCATGACTTGAAAACATCCAAAAATTGGCTTAGTCTGTGTCAGCGAATGTAAGACCACATGAAGAAACGCATCAAGTTTATGAGGGAGACATGTAATGTGAGAGAATATTGTTATATGCTGAAATTTGATTATGTGGCACTAAATATAGACCGCTCCCTCTCTTCAACAGTAAAGGCCATCATTGATCACGAGGTAAAGAATGGTATACCATCCAATCGTATTATTCTTGGTGGCTTCTCTCAGGTAAGTGATCCATCCTGAAAGTTTGTACTATCATTTAAATCGCTGACTGCAGATGATCTTCAGTTCCTGTGTTGTCTGATGTTCAGGGTGGAGCTCTGTCTCTCTACACCGCTCTGACCTCTCAGCAGCAACTAGCGGGTGTTATTGGACTTAGTTGTTGGCTTCCACTTCACAAGACTTTCCCACAGGTACGAGACAGTCAGCAGTGTTGGAGTTTGTGTGAGAATGTGTGTGTATGTGTGTATATATATGTATGTATATATATAATATAATATTAGGGCTGGGGTAAAAATATCAATTTCTCGATTTAATTGATTGATTGTCATTTTGATGAACTGATATTCATTCTTAAATCCCAAAAATAGGTCTATGGCTGTTTTCAGGTGATGCGTGAACAAAAATTCACTAAACATTATTTGTAGCGCGCCTCCCATCCAATAAATTGCAATAAGCTTTGTGTTTTGTTACTTTTGATATGAAACAAATTCTGTCAATTTTATATTGAAATTCAAATAATAAATAAAGCGCCTCAGTTCAAGCGAAGCGCATGTGAACGGATCATCTCTTCCTCTTTACTACTAGTTATAGCATGAAATAAACATGAATGAACATCAGAAAGTATGTTGAAATAAACAGTACAACTCACTGAAATATGTTTCATGTAATCGCTCAATCAGTGTTTAAACCATGGAAATTCGTCGATAAAACATCTTGTCACTTAGTTATATTTACCTCAGGAAAGCCATTCAATTTACATAGCTTGATATTTAGTTAATTAAAAACTCTAGAGAGGTGCATTTTGCTAAATATATGCACTATATTCTTTATATTATTAGTTAACCCTAATCTTCAATATTTAATATGTTTGAATAATCAGTCATGAAAACAAGTTAAATGACAGCCACTGTTTAAATGTTTATATTTCAAAAAGCGAATTGGAGTAGAAACATAATTGTCATTAAAAAGTTATTATTATAAAAACGGCCTTATGTGCAATTTTAAATGTTTGTCTACAAATCAGACATGTAATGTAGGCTACATGATATATATCCAAATTAATCAGTATTGAATCGAAATCTGAATTTAATTTCAAAATCGTACGCTCGTGAATTGATTTCGAATCTTTAAGTTTATGTCAGTGCCCAGCCCTAATATATATAATCCAATATGTATCTGCTTTTTTCTCCATTAGGCTGCAAGTGGGAGTGGAAACAAGGGCACTCCCATTCTGCAGTGTCATGGCGAGATGGATCCCATGATCCCGGTGCAGTTCGGGGCCATGACAGCAGAGAAGCTCAAGACCATTGTCTCTCCACAGAATGTCACCTTCCGCAGCTACCCGGGTCTCATGCATAGCTCCTGTCCTCAGGTCAGACTTTCTGTAGCGTTCGCAGAAACCTCAGTTTAACTCATTTTACCATGTGCAAATTCATTAAGAACAGTTGCGCTGCTTCATATTTTTGTGGAAACTGTGAAACATTTTCTGATGAGTAGAAAGTGCAAAAGAAAACCATTTATTTGAAACAGACATTGTAAATGTCTTTATACTAGTTGTCTTTTCATTTATTGTCTTTTGATCAATTTAATGTGTCCTTGCTGAATAAATGTATTAATTTCTTGAAAAAAAACTTACCTACCCCAAACTGTTAAACAGTAGTGTAAATATTGCTAAGATTTAGAAGCAAACTCCTGTTCTTAAAGGGTTAGTTCACCCAAAAATGAAAATTCTGTCATTAATTACTCACCCTCATGTCATTCCACACCCGTAAGACCTTCGTTCATCTTCGGAACACAAATGAAGATATTTTTGATGAAATCTAAGAGGTATATGACTCGTCCATAGACAGCAATATAATCACCACTTTCAAGGTCCAGAAAGGTACTAAAGACGAGTCATATACCACTCGGATTTCATCAAAAATATCTTAATTTGTGTTTCGAAGATGAAAGACATGAGGGTGAGTAATTAATGACAGAATTTTCATTTTTGGGTGAACTAACCTTTTAATAGGACACTCCATGTGTAACAGGATGAGGTCTGAACTGAAATCATGCAAAATATTATCTTCGATGTTGTACAGTAGTTTTTATTTGTTCTAACTCTCATACTACTCTCTGATTGGCTTTACAGGAGATGTCTGCTGTGAAGGAATTCATTGAAAAGCAGTTGCCCCGAGTCTGACCTCAACCATAACTCACTGTGACCCTTAGACACTGACCTCTCACCTCCGACCTGCCATTCTCTCACAGGAAACAGCCATGATCCCCTACAACACGAACCATACATGCGCATGAACATTCAGTTGTACATACTGTGAACATGCAACACCACGTCATCTCACGCCTTTCTTTGTAATTTCATACCTCATTAAAAAAGTGATATTATTATTAGTGACAACATTTGGCATCCGTACATACAATAGTATCCCATGAAACCTTGCTCTTTACTTTAAGGGAGACTCATTAACTTTTATCATACATTCCTGTAAGCATTAAATCCGTTTCCCAGTATCTCAGTATCAGTCTCTTTCTCTCAAGCAAGGCGGGAAAGGTAACATTTTTCTAGACGGCTCTGTAGCAGAACTTGGGAGACAGTTCAGATGCTGCAAATCTGTGGTGGTGGAGGAAGTTAGTGAGAGCCGGTGCTGTCTGGAGTGACTCGCGTCACGCTGCTCTGCATGCTGGTCTCATGGTGCATGTCTGCAGTGGGGCTTCGTCGGGATGCTGCAACTCATACTTTTGTTTGTTTGTTTTAGCAAATAAACTACTCATTTGAATCTTCCGGTATGCCTTGTTTTTCATGGAATAAGAAATCTGACACCAAGTCTATATGCAAAATTAGGTGATTTACTTACGCAATGCAACTACTTGTATAATAAGCTTATTTAAAATAAACCTTTTACAAAAAACGCACATAACCAGCTTTAGATCTGAGTATCTTACTGTAAAATAATCAATGATACTAAGCTCTTGACATAATAAGAAAGTGAGTCACTCCAGACGGGGCCGATAATATTTTCCAAAATAGCTTCCCAAATCCTCCCTAATTCCCTGTTCACCTCATAACCACACCATCCTCCACCCACGTGACCAAACACATTCAAGTGTTCTGGGGTCTCAGATGGCATATGTATATATATTTCAGGTTCCATAATAATGCATAAAAGTATTGTTTACTGAAACGACCTATTAACAAAAGATGGAAGGTCACAGTTATGCAGCGGATTAAGCCTGCTGATATTAAAGGATTATGAGGTAACCTTGATTAGCTATTAAAATTGAAATATGAGTTTGCAAACGTGGATGCTATAGTCAGTTTGCTTGTATACATTTGAAAATGGATTATTAAAATGTGTGATGATATCTCTAAACCAGTTGTTTGCAAAGTAGTGAATGTTGCTTTTTTAATCTAAAATAGATGTTCTTCAATATATTATTTCAGTGTTATTTTATCTTCTATCTAAGTCCATTTGACTTCCATGTTTTCATAACTGCTATATGATCCCCTCTTTTATAATTGGCATTATTCCTTATTATTAGTTAGAATCATTTCTGAGCTTCAGACAGGTTTCCTATATGCCCTGTGGCTTGAATGTTAATTGTATGAATCATGGGCATGCCAGGCACAAGCGGGTCAGCAGAAACGGGCAATATCTTTGGGTTTTACAGTGAACTTATAAGTTTATGTTCACCTGAGTTGTATTTTGTTGCTGGGTTTTTTTCTTCTGTCAAGTTTCGTTGTCGTTGTCTTTTTATTTTAAGTGTACTGAGGGACAATTGGTTCTTCAGAAACTTTCCCAAAACACCTGTATGTGAAATAATAAATGATGCAAATCACAGCAATGCAGCACTGTGTTTTATTGATAATGTCAAAGCATGGTTGACCTCCATCCACGGCATCATAGTATGGTCATGTACGTTGCACACATTGTCTCTCCTTTTGTTTTCCTAAGAGGAGGCAAGCAAATAGACCAAAGGGTGTAACAGGTTTAATGAGAATGTGTATGAGTCAGCTCCTGTAGTCAATAATATTATCCCTTAAAACTCATCTTTGATCACCAAAATGACCTATTTAAACGTTTTTTCCTGTGAAAAAAAAATGTCTTCATGCCTTAAAATAGCTTGAATGTAACTCTACACCCTTGCCTCATTTAAAGGGGTCATATAATGCTACTTTTACAAGATATAAAATAAATCTGATGTCCCCAGAGTGTGTATGTGAAGTTTTAGCTCAAAGTACCCCACAGATCATTTTTATAGCATGTTAAATTTGTTACTTTTTGAGGGTGAGCAAAAACGCTCCGTTTGTGTGTGTCCCTTTAAATTCAAATGAGCTGCTGCTCTCAAGAAGAGGGCGGAGTTTAAAGAGCTCGTGTTAGCAGACTCACTGAAAATATCAGAAACTGTTCAGCCTTTTATGTTCAAACCGGAGTCGGACAATGATGGAGAGACTCAGGAAGAAGTGACATGTAGAATCCAACAGGAAGCTTTCTGAATGGTTAGTGGATAAATTTATGTAGCTGATGTGGAGTTAACTATCTTAAAGTCATTGATTAGCATATTCTGTCATGATAATCTATAAATCGCTCGTGTGGGAACTGTTGTAAGATGCCTACACAGCCAGAGATTATATGCTGCATGAAGATATAACAGGTATAGTTTAGTTTAATTACGGTTATAACTTATGTTGCTTTTATGACATGCTATTGCATTTGTGTTACATACTGTATTTCAATAACATGGCCTCACCCCCTTTGTTGTGTGTTCTCGAGGGCAGGGTTTAAGTAAATTTTAGGGTTAGTGATGTCACCAACCTGGGAAGAAGCTCGTTGTAGTCCCTACCAGCCGTTTGTTGTAGTCCTTAAACAGGAAATTCTGTAAAAGAAAATATCTCCCTTTGCTTTGAACTTTGAGCGTCGTAACTTTGCAGATGTTGTTTATGCTCAAACAGCAACATTACACACTAACTATTTAAAGTTAAAAAAGTGAAATCATAATCAACCACCCCTTTAATATACGCGGATCAATGAATATGCAAATTAGCCCCGCCTCCACTCGCTTACGCCAGCTCAGAGATCCACTCGGTCAACTTACTGAGGTAAACGCTACCGCTCTTTACAATATCGGACACATAATGTTAATTAATATGATTAATATCATATCAACAGAAAAATATACCGGGATAACCTGGCTTCTCTCGAGACTCCCCTGCTAGTTCGCTGTTAATAATATGCTAAAGTCCACCGGCACGTTGACATGATTGGTTAGAGGGTAGTTTGTGACGTCACTGACACCAGCGATTTCAAACCGCGGGTTTGTCTTTTTTCACTGCAGTTTTTAAGGAGAAAATACTCAGCAATGGTGTTGACATATGAATTTGCACATGGTTTGTCTTAAAGCGTATTAAAAACACCACATAAACAATTTAAAATCTTGATTTTCACCACAGGGGTCTTTAAAGATTCTCCAGTAATAAACCAAAGAAAATCTTTTATTTATTTCTCATTTTATATAGTAAATGAGGTCCAAAGTGATCCAGCTGGAGCAGATGACCCGTTTTGACTTGCTGCTTGAAATAGTGCTGAAATCAAAGCGTGATCAAACGAAAATGTGCCCCTTCAAAACTGCTTTCATTTAAAGGGAAATGCTCTGTATTTTATCTAAATCATCTGACAAATGCATGACATCGATGCAATGCGTTACATAACATCTCTCTAAATTTCAAAATAGCCCGATTGGTTCAGTTCCTCAAAATCACTCAGAGCGCGAAGACTGAATTTGGAGTCGATATAAAATGTTCCTTTAGGTGGCGCAAATGAGCCAATTATGTTAAATCTGTTATTTTACCCATTTATTCCAGTGACCAAATTTTTCTTCTGCGTGAGGAGTCTAAAGGTAATGATGTATTTTGCACAGAGTTGTGAACTATAAATGAAAATGCAAACTATGCTAATTTCATGTGAAAATAAATGAAAATACATAACATATAGTTATACAGAATGAAAATAAAGTTAAAATAAATCAAATAGAAAATACAAGTAAAATAAAATAAATAATTAATAAATATACAATATTTAATTTTTAAATACATAAATAAATATAAACACTTACGTTAAAAACGAATACAGAAAATAAAAAAATAAAAAATAATACAATACATATAATAAACACAATAAATATATATGAATAAAATAAATTCAGGACTAAATTAATTGTATTTTTTTTTCAAGTTATTAATTAATTTTTTATTCATAATTTCTTAAGATTTGGGCCTCCATAATTGTTTATTTAATTAAAAAAAATAAATAAAACTATTTATTAGGCTACTGATATGACCGGCTTCTTCATCTCATGTGAGTGTATATGATGTAAAACATTAAAATGTTGTTGAAAAATTAATTTATTTGTGTGTAAAACATTTTTAATGTAAATATACAAAGTGCCTCATCCTTTGCGGTAGGTGGCGGTAAGTCGCTCTTAAACTCGGTCCTTCATCTGCCGTTAACAGCGCGAAGGAAACGCAGATTATTGTCCTATGAAATGAGAGCATGACCAGCAAACACAGCCACGAGCACCACCCCTATGATTATACAGTTCTTTATCATTTCTTTTTACATAATCGCTAACATGATCGAAGGTCTGCTGCCTGATAACAATGTTTATATAAACTTTTGACAAGCCGCTTGCTCTGGTCATTTGATGTGTCAACGCTTAATGGATACGTCCAAATCAGTGATGAGGTACGTGTATGATTGTTTTGTATGTTGATCGCTTATATCAACGCGCCTTGGTGTCGAAATCTCCGCTTGACCAGCTTAGGTGTGTGGAAAATTAAAGCTCTGCTTTATCAAACATGTGTTTGTTGTTAGATAGCGCTAACGCAAGCGGTCTGTCAGTCATAGACCGGTATTGATGAACTGATGAAGCTGATCAGCTGTCAACACAGTAAATGCATCCTTGAAAAACTACAGCCAGAGTTTCAGAGCTTTGGTTTAATCCCTAGACAGTTGTTACAGATGCTTCATGAGAAATTTCTCTGACGGAGAGAAACCCACTCCACCACCACTGAAAACAAGTAAGCAATTCACAGAGCTAGAATGCAGCATTAATCTTCATACTCAGGCTTTTGTGGCTGTTGGGATATTGTAAGTAATTGCTTTCTTTTAGAAACCACAAGTAATCTATAAACAGTTTATGTGTTCTGTTTTATGTGTTTATAAAGGAGTAGTTCACTCAAAGGGTGGATTATGTCATTATTTACTAACCCTCATGCTGTTCCAACCCGTATGACTTTCTTTCTTCTGAAGAACACAAAGGAGATGTTGTGCAGCTTATCAGCCATGTCACCATTCACTTTCATTGAATGGAAAAAAATGTATTAGTTTACACTTTATATCAGATTACCTTAACTACTGTGTACTAACACCTACAAGACTAAGGATTTTCTGTGTAACTACATGTTGTTCTGGAAAATTCCCACAATTACTGCTAATAAGTTTGAGGTATGGTTTGGTGTTTAAGAGTAAGATTAGGAGTCAAGGGTTGAGTTATGGTTAGGAGTAAAGTTAAAGGTAGGGTAGGCAATTTCGGAGAGACTAGCAATAGCAAGCTAACTTTGAAAGCATTATGGTGTGTGCACATCAAAAGCGAAGCATCGCATTACTTGCGGGATTACTTGTTTTTCGTGTTAGTCGTGCGAATAAAAACATTGCGCGATGAGGAGTGTCTTCACGCACCTCAAAAAAAAACAACATTTCTTTCTGCCATTTTTTCCGTCATCAACCATGTTGTGGGAGTCCCAAATACGCCGGAAAGCCAAACGCCGACGTGCCTGGGTTCACAGCGGCATCCAGAGGTGCACACAACTCTGTGAATTTCACCATCTTCTCCAGGAACTGTCAAACTTGATGTGTCAATAAACTCTTCATGATTTTTCAACTTGCGCGGAAGAAGTGAATATCGTGCATTTGTGGAAATCACGCACCAATTAGTGTCATACGTGTTGCCTGGTGTGAATTCGCGTCTGTTTGCATCTTTGCATTGACTTTGTATGCAATCTACTTGCGCAAATAATTAAATTCGCTTTTGGTGTGCACACACCATTAGATCCCAACCTCCCTTCGGAGCGCTCTGCAAAGCCACGCCTCCTTCAAAACACATGAACGCATAGAACAGAGTCTGCAAAGCTTCACGAGATGAGAGACCGCTTTAAATTGCCTCAAAGCACATGCCATTACAATAATAATGAACGTAAACAAGTTACAAAGCTTTTACTTGTACCGTTTGACTGCTGCAGATTAATTTCGGCGTTGATAGCTTTGACGTATAAATCCGACCAAATGAAATGATTGGATGAACGTTTTTTTGGTCCGGAGATTTCCACAGAAGATATATGTACTTGTTTTAATATTTAGACCACTTCTATTATTGATTGCTATCAGGATGTGAAGAGAGTTTCAATCAGTATAACAAAAAGTGTTTATAAATTGCCTACACTACCTTTAACAGTGTAGCTACAAATGTTAATTAAATGCAAGTACTTTAAATGTAATCACAATGACCAATGTGTATGTACGTAATAAGTGTATTTTAATAAGTATATACATAAGGCCTCCTAGTATAAAGTGTGACCATTAAATGAGACTGTCAGTCCTCCTTTGGTCTTCCATGCAAAAAAGACATTCATACAGGTATGGTACTGTCACTTTAAATGTCAGGTTACTGCATGCTTGTTGGCCATGGTAATTAATTAGCCTGGAGTTTCAGACATTGTTAAAAGTGAAGGAGGATCATCTTTTTAACACAAAGCCTGCATTGTTTGAAAAGTAGCCCACAGCCTGTAAAATGAATGCAAATGGAGTTTTACCATTAATGGACACACAGTATGTTTAATGATTGAGCTCTAGTGTGGGGGAAGCTTGTGGAACTGAAACGTTTCCCTCTCTTTGTGTGCCTGCCAAGTGCTGCTCTTAATTCATCTGTTCTGCATTCTCAGACGTCCCACCTGAAAATGAACCGTTCGACCACAAGACCAGAGTGCATTTATAGTGTTCCTTCTGAGGTTTGAAATGTGCATTGTTTCTAATCTAACTCCACAGACGTTTGAATGCGAGTGAGATGTGAAATGATGTGGAAAAGAACAACAGAGCAGACAGAATGACCTAAAAAGTGGGTTGAATGCCCAGCTCCCACTCGCTCATGCCCGATCAGTGCACCTGCTGCCACTCTCTGCTCACCCACAACCCTCTCAAGTCGATTTATTAGAGCATGACATGATGCTGGTTGTTTTGCTGATGAAACATTATAGATCCCTTAGGTCATGTAATCTTTTATAAAGGTTTCTTTTTTCAGTGTGCTTGAACATGTTTTATTTTTTTTTCTTCCAAAAAGAGTCACTGCAGTTTTATCTGATGTAAATGTTTTGAAAAAAGTGTAACGATTAGATCAGATAAGGGCCCCTTTGCAAGATTGTTATTTGCACAATGTGGTCATATGCAAATTAGCATGTTGTGAAGCAGACTGGTTTTGTTACGTTAGGGATTTTCACAAGATAGTTACGTGAGTTGGATAGTAGCTTGTTTATTTTTCCCACAAAAGTACAGTAGCTTTGTGTGAGTTATATTTAAAGCTGAAGCTGTTTTACTGTTTAATATGATCTAAAGCAGAAATGCCAATAAGGGGCCATTCACACAGAACACTTTTTTGTTTGTTTTGTTTTTCCATGTAAATGTGCTAGACGGACATGTTTCAGTGCTCTAGTTAAAGGCGTCCTATTCTTTTTCTTTTTTGTTTTACTTTTTCAACTTTCTTTAGTGTGTAATGTTGCTGTTTGGGCATGAAAAAGGTCTGCAATTTACAAAGTCCCTCCAGCGGGAGTTATTCTCTATATCAGTGTCACTGTTTCTGAACTCCCTGAAACGCCTCCATTGTAGTCTTGAGTTTCTTCCGGGAACAAACACGTCACAGTATTCCTCATTTAAATAATTCCCGCCAAAGGCATATGCAAAATAAAGCGGCGGGACCTGGTTGAGTTAGTAGTGTTTAAAGTCACGGTTATGGTAAGGGGCGGGACATTTCCCAAACATGCTTGAAGCACTTGACCAATCACAACACACTGGTCCAGCCGACCAATCAGAGCACATTGTGCTTTCAGAAGGAGGGTCTTCATAGAGACAGGAACTAAACAGAGTTGAATTTAAATTTACTTCAGGACCACTGAAAAAGTATGTTATATATAGTACGAATGCGTGTAGTATGAATGAATTCGGACATACTACATCTGCTATGTTGTTACTGTCACATGACCTACCAGCGTCAGTTACGTCCCTTCAACTCCATTCACAAATCCTCTCCTGTGGCCTCATGGGATAATAAAGTGTCCATCGTATGCACACTTCAGAATCTCGCCGGAAGTAGTAGGACATCCAGGTACTTTTCGCCTACTGTTTTTCGAATACTATGAATTCAGACATACTACTCTGTTCGCATACTGTTTTTCACGTACTATATAGTAGAGAAGTATTCAATTTCGGACGCAGCGAGTGTTGCTGACAGACTGGGAAGAGAGGAGCTGCAACAATGTCAAGTATATGAAAAATAATGTTTTTTGAAAACCTAATCTAGTAGAGCCCACAAATAATATCAAGACTTTGTAAAAGGGCTTTGACAATATCAAGACATTTGCTTGTTTTTTTTCCCCCAAACCAGTTGAGCACAAACTCCCCCCACAGTCGATTTCATCAATCAACTAAGTCACCTGTCAAGAAAAGTTCATGGATTCAGTTCAGAGTTCAGAAAGATCATTTCATTGATCTGATTGTGACAAACAGTAATGTTATCTCAACCAATAATTGAAGTATTGGCTGGGGCTGTCTGTAAGGCTGACCAATGACGGACAAGGAAAATGATTTTTTTTTTTTTTTTAATGATTTTAAGAATTTTCATTTCCAGGCAAATGGAATGGGATGAATGTGTCCATAATAAATTATATAAAGTGCATCCATTTAAATAAAGACCTAAAGTCCTAAGGACCTAACCATTGTTTTCATTTGAGATGTCGATTTGGTCACACAAGACTTACCCATGTATATTTATTGGAAAGGGGAAGATTTACAGTACCTTTGTTTTTTTTTTTGTGTGTAAGTCTTGCTTGACTGTAATACATATTTGTTTGAAATGTCCTGCTTAAAATGATATTAGGCAATGTTTTATTCAGAAAGTACATTAATCATTTTTAAAAAGCTCTCTCTTGGGAAAATGTTAGAAAAATCAAATTGAAATATTTTATATAACATTATTATTATTTGTATTATTATTATTATTGGGCGTTTTAAGTTAAGTGAACGTAGACAGTTGAGAAAGCTATGGTATCGAACTACTTAAAATGTTCTTTAAGTAATAATCGGAAAGCAAAGTAATATTTGCCTTCCATCCTTTTTTTTGGCTGATCTGAAAAATGATCCGATCCGTGACTCAAAATTCGTAATATGATCCAAGCCGTCAGATTTGTGATCCATTGTACCCCTAATTATTATAGTTGTTAATTTATTTATTTTATATTTTTGTTTGTGGAGGTATTATTGTTAAATGAATATATATACAATTAATTGAAATCTTATTGTTATTATGAGTATTTTAAATTGTATTACTTTTGAGATTGCCATGGATATATAGCCTTTGCTGATATGGTGTTAAAAAAATAAGCTAATTAATTTTGCATTTCCATTTGGATGTTTGTGGCTCTTCAGCTTTAAGCCTAAAACTATTCAAGCTATGAGGTGAAGGTAATGGACTAGTAGTGGGCGAAGAGATAATGTAGCAAAAACCTGATTGTCTGATGTCATATTTTTAAGTAAAGATTGCAAAATGGTGCTGTTGATTTTTACACATTGATTTTACATCCCATGATGATGTAACACCATGAATAACAGATTGCAGGCAATGACTGTGACCATGTTGGTGTGTTTACAGGACTTGCGGTATGCGGCCCGTCCACTCTCGCACTGGCTGAGTGCTGAAAACTGAATGTGGGCCGCTCTGCGGCTCCCACTCCAACTCCCGCCATGGGAAATACCTCCACCAAATTCCGTAAAGCACTTATCAGTGGAGATGAAGGCCTAGCTTGTCAACTCTATGACAGTAACCCCCAATTTAAAGAGGCTCTAGAGCCCAACGCATCTTATGGGGAGCCCTATCAACACAACACACCCCTGCACTACGCCTCACGCCATGCCATGACGCGCCTCATCAGGTAAGAGCTTCGAATGAATGGGCACCGAAATACAAGCATTAGCATCCATGGGCAAGTTGTAATTGTTCACCTTAAATTTTAAAGGGGCTATATGTAGAATTCAGAAACCCTTGTTATGAGCGACACCGGTGGTCATTAAGTGAACTGCAGCAGCACTTGTGCACACGTAACGTACAACAGACTAAATGTGATTCAGTGCCCCGATATACTCGCAGCAAAGTTCTTTTTTGTTCTTTGCTTAGAAGTTAAAAGAAGTTAGAAATATCTTTGCAGCGATATACTGTTGTTAACGAACAGCTAAGAGCGACTTTTAGATGAATATGTAAATATGTGCTGCACGCTTTCCTCTCAATAACAAAATAGACACACAACAAAAATTGACAGCGGTGAGAAAACAGCAGTTAAGAAAGCATCTGATTATAGTGATATGGATATGTTTGCACCAGCTCTGCAATTCACCAGCATGTCGAGATATAAGGTCATACTTTATTTTGATTATAAAGTATATATTTGAGCATGTAGACTATGTAGATCTGGCTATGTGAGACTATAGTTTAAATTTATCAATTTTCTTTGCGTGACACATTGACATTACAGAATGGCTCTTTCGGCTTTATCCTGAACATTGTAGCATTTGTTTCGTTCGTTCACAACCTAGGAAGTCAGGGAAGGTCTTGTTTATTAAGTTTCGTTACATATCACAAAAAATGATTAAAACATGAAAATTCTTACAAATAGCCCCTTTAATGCCAGAGTGAGTTTGACACCATTTTTAAGCAAATCCTTACATTTTTAGAAGAACTGTTATTATTAAATTTAATATTATTATTATTATTTATTAAATAAGATTATAAATAACTAAATTATTTTATTTATGATTATGTGAAGTTGAGTAAATCTCACATTTATATTTTTAATTTTTATTAGGCACAGATCAGAAGTGACAGTAAAGACATTTATAATGTTACAAAACATTTCTATTTCATATAAATTCTGTTCTTTTATATTCATCAAAGAATCCTATAAAAATGTATCGCATTTTTGTGGAAATGTGATTTCTGAAAGATCATGAGACACTGAAGATGCTGAAAATTCACGGGAATAAATTACATTTTAAAATATGTTACAAAAGAAAACACCTTTTTAAAATGAAAGCATAAGAGAGTTTTTCCAAAAATGTAAAACAATCTTACTGATCCCAAACTTTTGAATGTTAGTTTATGTGTCAGGAGAAAACATGAACCCATTTAATATCAATATGCAGCCTAACACTGAGGATTAAGACTGTTAGACTTGTATTCATGTCATAGGGAAACCCAAACAGTATATCTACCTTAACAGCACAGCAGGGTTTGTAGGGTTGTTGCTTTAGGGAGAACAAAAAACACTGAATAACTTTCCCCCTAACAGACAAGACCTAGAGCCTGCAGCGTTTTTGTGCAACGCAAGGTTATTTTTGCATGGTTGTTGAATTCCACTGTTTGGTATTTGAGTCAAGACCACTTGGAGCCATGAGGCCAACTCTGCCTTAATGTAGTTAATGCACCCCTCTGAGAAAATTGTTGGTAATTACCAGCTAGGACAGCTGGCTACTGAGGACTCTCTGTCCCTCCTCTTTCCTTTTCACTTTCCACTTTTCATTTTATAGCCCTTTGGAGCACACTACTAGCAACCTCGATAATTTCAGAGCCTGATTTCAATTAACAGTAATTTTTAAATAGTTTTAGTTAACAATAATAATACTGGGCATAACTTTACTTTTGAAACACCATAATTTTAACCATCTTATTCTGGCCTACATAGAAAGAAAAAGAGTATCTGATTAACACATAAAGGGACCAACCACAGTTTATTTAGTTCATTCTACTGTGATGTTTGTGTGCAGATTTACAGATCATACCACAATAATAGGCTGGAACGGGGGGAAAAAATCGCTCTGCATTCTCCACAAATGGTTGCATGCACTGATTAGTATTTCAGCCTGTCCTAATTTATTCAATACTCATTTATCAAAGACACAACTCACAAAAGCAAGCAGATTGTACAGTTCTGCTTGTGAATATCTAGATTACTTGCTGCAGACACTATATATATTTTTAAGATTTGATGTCATTAACTTGGCAAACTTTGTTTAATCTTATTATTATTCATTTCTCGAAAGTACAGGCTACTCTGTAAACCCTAACACTCAAAATAATTAATTAGTTTGAGTAGGACAAACTTAAATTAAACAAATTAGTTCAGTCAAATTGACTTTTATGAGTATGTAGAACTTTCTTTTTCTTTCAAGTTCACAGAACTGATATATTTTAAGTAAACTGAACTGTTTCATTGTTTTGAGTTTTATGAATTCATTTCTTTTAATTTAGACGAACTTAAGTTTAACTGAAACTGGACTGGGATTTCTATTTCCCAGAATGCTTTGCCCATGGCATTCGAAAGGGAGAGTGAATGTTAAAATGAAGTGTTATATAATGTTTTTTTGTGTAAGATTAATGTTAAGTGGGAGATTTAGTAGCGATTAATGTTTTGTTAAAGGGTTAGTTCACCCAAAAATGAAAATTCTGTCATTTATTACTCACCCTCGTGCCGTTTTACACCCGTAAGACCTTCGTTGATCTTCGGAACACAAATTAAGATATTTTTGTTTAAATCCGATGGCTCAGTGAGGCCTGCATAGCCAGCAATGACATTTCCTCTCTCAAGATCCATAAAGGTACTAAAAAAATATTTAAATCAGTTCATGTGAGTACAGCGGTTCAATATTAATATTATAAAGCGAAGAGAATATTTTTGGTGCGCCAAAAAAAACAAAATAACGACTTATTTAGTGATGGCCGATTTCAAAACACTGCTTCAATCGTTTTTTTTTTTGGCGCACCAAAAATATTCTCGTCGCTTTATAATATTAATATTGAACCACTGTACTCACATGAACTGATTTAAATATGTTTTTAGGACATTAATGGATCTTGAGAGAGGAAATGTCATTGCTTCCTATGCAGGCCTCACTGAGCCATCGGATTTCAACAAAAATATCTCAATTTGTGTTCCGAAGATGAACGAAGGTCTTACGGGTGTAAAACGGCACGAGCGTGAGTAATAAATGACAGAATTTTCATTTTTGGGTGAACTAACCCTTTAAACTAATTTAGTCGTGTTTTGGGAGTGTTACCATCATGGTGGCAAGTGGTGCATGTGACTTGCTTTGAGAACAGGTATATTAAATGTTTTATATTGCTGTTCTCATTGATCAAGTGCTATTCCATGCTATTGCTAACATGCTAGCAAGTTAGCATTTTCTGAATTAGCTTGTTATAGCTAGCTAATTTTCCACTAATAAAAATGTTTATGTTGAGATTACGTGATCATTTTAAGTTAAGCGTATGAATTAGTTTACTCAAATATTTCAATTTAATAACAATTAAAATGTATGAGTACAAAATAAAAATCTGCCAGTTCTGCTTACTTAAACTTTGAATTTCATAACTTTGATGTTTGCCAACTTATTCACGTTTTACAGTGTATATAAACCGATATGTAAACACAACTTTGTTTCCAGGCAGACTGTTCTTTGAAGTTGCTTAAAGTCAGCCAATCAGATTTGAGCTTGCAAGCTCAAAAATTCTATTCTACGTGCTTGAGTTCCTCTTTGTGTCCTTTGTTTGACAGTTTGGGAACAAAGACGTTGACTAAACTCCAACCCTAGTTGGAACCACCTCCCTAGCTAGAACGGCCATTTTGAAGTGGTTAAATATTTAAATGCTAAAACCAGATTTCCTATCCTGTAACTGGAATTCTGATTCACTTTTTTGGCTGCTACTGATTCTTGGAAAAAACAGCCTGCCAGTCTAGACTACACCCAGAATTTTTGAGGCCAAATATGTGTAGCTCTGGAATTTGGCCTAACGCATGTATACCCTTTGTGTGGTCTTGTATTTATTATGATCTCACATTCATTAGCCAGCATGCAGCAGAACAAATCACAAGATATCCATCACATACTTGTCTAGACATTATCCTTGGATGTTGTTGTCATTCCTGTTTAACGCTTGGCTTTGCATTTCATGATGTGGTTATGTCATTATTGTGCTAAGGTTCTATTGTTACATCTCACTGGATCTAACAGTTGCATAGTTAACAGGTGTCCATGCCAATTTTTTGGCAGTTCGACCAGTCTTTCTGGCCTCCCAGGTGCAGCTGCAGTTGGGTCTAGGGAATATAAGGAGTTAGAGCAGTTGTTTTCAGTTGCATCAACTACTAAACTCCCAGTGCTATATTCACATCACAGACTTCCCAGAACAACTCGCTGAGTCATTTCCACCGAAATGCATTAAAGCCTGTTGAATGCAATCATTAATTTCTCTCTTAAAGCTTACAAGGGTGTAAATTTCCCTTAGTCCTTTCTAGGGCGCATTTCAAACCTGTTATCAATTACTTTGAAGCTCCCACAATTAATCGGCTGAAAATTATATTAGTCTTCCTAATTACTTCCAGGCAGGGTTTCCAGCTGCATTGATAAGTGTCATGACATTTTCATTGATAATGTGGTTATGATCTTCCTGATGCACATAACACATATGTTATAAACTTTTGAGTTTGTAGATGAAGCCACTAGCTCTCATGTATTTCTTCAAGCAATAAGGCAAAGGTTGTCTTTAAACTCTACCTGAATCAGTGTTTTATAGGGGCTTATAAAATTGATATGCCTGATAGTTCTGGTTTTGGATCTGATTGGTTACAGCATGCCGTAATTCACAAAAAATTAACAGTTATGATGAATAACTCCTGTTCACCATATCACTGCATGGCACTCTTAAGACTTTAAGCGTGCAAAATCAATGAATATCATGAATAGGTTATGAAACAGTGATGTTTTTGTTTTTTTAGTTTATTTTAGCTTTTTATTTATATTTTCAATTAGCTTTTTTTTATATATATATTTTTAGTTTTCATGTTAATTTTAGTTACATTTTTAGTAGTTTCATTATGTGCTTTTGTCATTTTATTTATTTTTTGGGTGTTTTTTTTTGTTTTAAATATTGCTATTTAGGTTTAATTTATTTTTATTTCAGGTTTAGTTTTATTTATTTCCAGTTAATAATTTTAATGCTTCAACTTTAAACTTATTTCAGTTTATTGCAGAGGCAACATTTCTAATTGTAAGTTTTTCAACTAATATTTATATTTTGTTTTATTTTATCTTTATTCCAAATAACAGAAATGTATTTAATAGATTTGGTTTTAGTTAATGACAATAATAACCCTGGTATGATAAATTTGTATTTTTTAAATATTTATATATTTAATATTTTCACTACAAAACCAGTGTTTATAATAATGATAATAAATTAAAATAATATGGTAACAAATACCAGTGTACAAAATCAAATGGCATAACTGATTTATTTTATTTTATTTTATTTTATTACAAATGTCCAGACTTTTAATAAATCACAATAAATCACAGATTTTAATAAAGAACAAATAAAAATAAATTCTGGAAATATCAAGGAATTTTAAAATTATGTTTTCAAGGCTTGGAAAGGTAACAATATTTTTTTCTTAAAAATAATGGAAATTTCATTATAGTTCATGTACATTTTTTTCTAGTTATGATCATCTAATTTTAGCTGATAGATATAAGCAAATTTTACTCTACACAGAGCAATAAGTCATAATGATGCCTGATCTTTAAATGATTTATTCTTTTTAGTCGGTTATTTTCAATGAATCAGATGAAGCTGTTTACAGATCAGTCTAAATGATTCAATAAGGAATCAATCTGAATCAAAATGATTTAATGTGCACAAAATTAGTAAGTACAAAAGACCATTTAGCTTTAGTACTTTTGCATTTAGATTCATAGTTGTTGTAATTTCTATTCTTATATGTAATTCTTATTTACATTTTGTACTTATTCTACTTCCATTCCTTTGTTCCTTTCCTTCAGGTCTTTCCTTTTCTCCAAAGATGGCAACCCCAACAAGTGCAACATTCACAATGAGACGGCGCTGCACCTGCTGTGCATGGGCCCGCAGATCCTGCTGGGTGAGGGGGCGCTGCAGCCGCGGATCAGCCGCCCCCAGGAGGACGAACAGAACCGGGCTGAGTGCCTCCAGATGATCCTGCAGTGGACCGGAGCCAAGCTGGACCAGGGCGAGTATGAGAGAGCCAACGTCAATGCCACCGACAACAAAAAGAGCACCTGCCTGCACTACGCGGCGGCTGCTGGCATGAAGAATTGTGTTGAGGTAATAAGATTTGTATTTTCTTATGTGGTTTAGGCCTTTATTTTTTAATTGATTTGATGCATACACACTTAAAGTGGCCCTATTATGCTATTTCGGATACTACCTTTCACGTAGTGTGTGTTATAGCTGATTGTAAAAGAATATAACAGGTCTGCAAAATTTCAAAGATCAAAGTGCAGATAAATGGAGTTATTGTCTCCCAAATGAAACGAGTTGTCAGCCTATGTAGGTTTGTAACAAATTTGCATAATGCCAGACTATGGTCTTCATTGGCTGCCTGTGAACAATGTCTACTTTGCCCTGCCCTCAAACACTGTAGTTGAAGCTGAGGCGTGGAAGAGTTTGGTTCTTGTTGTCGACATTTTGAGAAGACGCTGATTTTTGCGTTGCAAATACACTTTGATGCACTTCCAAAGGATGAGAACTCAGGCTCGAATTGATACAGTAAAACCGACGCCACCGTTACTATTCCTATCACTGTGTATCAAGTGTATGAGCATTTAGTTTCTGACACACGTTGTAAACAACAGACTGGGCCATCAGACCAATCAGAGCAGAGGAGGCTCTCGAAAAGGTGGGGTTTAGAGAGACTGAATCCTTTATTGAACCGTTTCTGACACTCTGAGAAAAGAAGTGATGCTGCAATATGTATTATGAGAAAATTAAAGGGGACATATCATGAAAATCTGACTTTTTCCTTGTTTAAATGCTATAATCGGGTCCCTGGTGCATCTACCAACCCAGAAAACATGAAAAAGGACCACCCAGTAACTTTGTTTTGGTAAGCCTTTCTCTGCAAGCATGTGAAAAAACAAGCTGCTCAGATTTCGCTCCCCTAGTGACGTAGGAAGGGGATGTTTAATAATATTACCGCCCCTTAATCTGCACGTTTCCACCCACGGCTCCATCATTTTGTTTTCGCAAGCGAAAACGGTGTACCAGTTCTAAGGCCATGGCAAAAGTTTGAGCAAAACATGTTAACCATTCTGTCGTTGGCTGCACAGACGAGCACTGAACACTATTTAGAGTCTCGTTAGCTTGGATAGCCTGCAAGTTGACCCTGGCAAGCTTGATTGCTTATTTGCTCAATTTTCTGTCCGAGCCATATTTTAGAAAATATATTAGACCATTCACAGCATTTGATAGCAATCATAAACGTTAGCCTGGTGTGTATGGCTCTGTTTGGCAAACAGGTACGTTACGTATAGTGGACGTCCATACGGGTTTCGCACAAAAGATTAACACGACGGCACATGCTAGTTGATTCAACTCATCGACTCCACTAAAACTACATAAATTTATCCATTAACCATTCAGAAATGTCCAGTTTCATTCTAAAAGTTGTAACTTCTTCCTGAGTCTCTCCATCAGTGTCCGACTCCGGTTTGAACAATGTAAGGCTGAACACCGTTACTGACAATCCTCATTTTGGCTGCGTGAGATTCTCCAGCTTTGTTGTTGTTGAGCGACCGAAGCACGAGCTGTTAAAGCTCCGCCCTCTTCTGGAAAGGGTCGGGAGCAGCAGCTCATTTGCATTTAAAGGGACACACACAAAAACAGTGTGTTTTTGCTCACACCCAAATAGGGGCAAATTTGGCAATAATAAATGATCTGTGTTGTATTTTGAGCTGAAATTTCACAGACACATTCTGGGGACACCAGAGACTTATATTACATCTTGTGAAAAGGGTCATTATACGTCCCTTTAAAGTGTTTTTTGACCTTGGATGTATGTAAGCCTATTTTAGGAGACCTGCAAAACAAAATCAGGAGCCTTTAAAATGGCATAAAAGGGGCACTGGTTCCATAAAGACCCTTTAACATCCATGGGACCTTTCCATTGGTTTTTTTATAGTGAAAAAATAGTTCTTCAGACTATTAAAATGTTCTTCACATTAAGAAAAAAATAGTTCTTAGGGAACCAAAAATGGTTATTTTTATAGTATCTCTGCAAAAACCCTAAATTTTTAAGAGTTTAGTCTCAGTTCTGTGAGACTCATTGAAACTCCAGGGCCATACAAGATTACTTTTCTGTTTTAATTGTAGGACACTATGATTGATCACACATTGAAGCCACTAGCTAAGGGCTAGTCTTGTGTTTTGCAGCTATTAGTGAAGAACGATGCAGATTTGTTCGTGGAGAACGAGGACAGGGAGACGCCGTGTGACTGTGCGGAGAAACAGCATCACAAGGAGCTGGCGCTCAGTCTGGAGTCTCAGATGGTTTTCTCTCAGGATGCTGGAGCTCAGGAGATAGAAGCAGAGTACGCCGCCCTTGACCGACGAGAGGTATGGCTGTGTTAAAAATTGTTTTCTGAGTTTAGATACTTTTTTTTTTTTTTTTTTTTTTTTTTACACGCCAAAAAGTTTAGGGTCTCTAAAAAATTTTAATATAGAATTTTAATACTTTTATTCAGCAAGGATGCATTAAATTGGTCAAAAGTGTCAGTTTATAATGTTACAAAATATTTCTATTTCAAATAAATACTTTTTTTAGTCTTTCTATTCATCCCAATATATAATATAGGTAGAAGTTTGCAGGCTTACAAATAGAGACCAACATGAATTGTGTGTGTGCATGTACACCGTTATTTCTGTGTGGTGTACACTGAGGAATTGAGCTCAAGATAAATCACAACTTGGTAATGTAATGTTACAGGATATTACATCAATCAAAAGAGGATAGTGAGACTCATGATTGCTTTGTTTTGCTGTTCCAGACAGACTGAGCAACATAGAAGTTTAAAAAGAAAAGCTCTTCCCATCACCTCTCTTACATCCTCTTCGCTTCACACTTTTCATTTTTAACCCGTCATTTATCCCTTTTCTCTCCAGCCATATGAGGGTTTGAAACTTCAGGACTTGCGTCGGCTGAAGGACATGTTGATAGTGGAGACGGCAGACATGCTGCAGGCTCCTCTCTTCACGGCTGAGGCGCTGCTGCGAGCTCACGGTATGGATTTACCGAAGCTACTTTTGAAGTTAAACGATTCCACATCAGCCAACGAGAACGCTAGGTTTATATGCATCATATTTTATGATTGCATTACCAATGCAGGTGAATCCCAAGATTTTACGAACACACAACAAAAGTCTCTGACTTAATGGTCTTACCATGTTCTTTTAGAAATGTTCATGGTATTCGGTGAAACATCATGTAGTGTAGTGAAGTTACTAGCCACTCAGCATTTTCACAGGCTACAATTTTGAGATTGATACCATGGGGAAAAACTGCCATATATAGATGTTTTTAATATTATCTCATAATTTGGCATCAGGTATATTAGGCTGCTGTCACTTTAAGACCTGACGCACGGATCCATTATACTGTTACACATGCGTTTTCTTTCTCAACTGTTTATGTTTACTTAAAACATAACTGACCGGCATTTTGACATTATTTTGTGTGTATTTGACGGTTTAAGTGTAATAAGCAGCGGAAAAGAACTCAATTTAGTACTGAGAGGTGGCTTTATGTGCACGCACTTTAGGTGTGGGCACAAAATCTGCATGAATGAGTAAAATTATGTGCAATACGCGCAATCCCATGTCGAAATTCAAGCCCTGTAACAACAGCAATATTCATCCAGAGCAAATGAAATGAGTGAGTGAGGGAAGGCGGGTTTGTGTGTCAACTCGCTGTCGGAGAGATAGAGAGAGAGAGAGAGAGAGAGAGAGAATGAGCAGCTGGAATCGTGTATCCATTCTACGGAAAATGGGTACTGGAAGCGTTTTAGACATTTCAGTATCGATATGTATTTTTTTTTATTTTTTTTTTATAAACACTACATTACACTTAGTTTATCATTTCAGATGCCTTTTTAGATGACTACAATTGAAAAATGTATATTATATATAAAGTACCACCCGCCAAAGTGGCTAGTAGGAGTGACTGCGTTACACGCCACTGCTGAAATACACCCGCATTTGGCAGGATGGCGGCTGTTAACGTCAAGCCCTGTGAGTAAGTATAGTTTGATAGCATCCATGTACCATAGTACTGCTGCAGTACTTATTATAAGGGAGTAGAGATGAAATGGTTAATATATTGCAGAGGACTGTCACTGCGCCAGCTGATCCATTTGATCAATTAAAGTAATATGCCAAATTTGGTCAATATCCAAGTTCATTATTCATTCTTCAAGATATTACAAGCAAAAGGGTTTACTACTGAGCAAACTAGAACATTCCATGCTTAAAGTCACCATGAAATCAAAACTGTCAATTCTCATTTTTTATGGAATATTGCAGTATTTATTATAAATGATTTATCCGTGCGCATCATTATTTTGTTGAATTAATGTGCCCTCATAATCTTCAATCAAAATAACTTACCCTCACTCTTGGAGCAACATCTCTTCTCTTTTCTGATGATGAGGGCGGGGCAAGCTGTCACTCACATGAGATCCACCAATAGCAAACCACAACCATCCAATGAATTCCCCATGGACAAAATCTAGTCCCGACCTACATTTATGCTCAAGACATAGCCTGTGTCTCAATGTGCATACTATCCATCCTAAATAGTATGCGACATTAGTAATATTCAGTACTATTTAGGGTGGATAGTTTGCACATTGGGATGCAGGGATAGTCAAAAAAAAGGGAGGACGAGGCCTGGTTGAGTTAGTAGTGTGTTGAAACTCACGGTTATGGTAAGGGGCGAGACATTTCCCAAACATGCTCGAAGTGCTTGACCAATCACAACACAGTGCTCCAGTCAGGGCTGCATAGAGACAGAAGCTAAACAGCGTTACTGACAAACTTGGAAAAGAAGAGCTACAACAATGGAGAATATGTGAAAAATAATGTGTTTTTTGAACATTCAAGCATGAAAACCTATTCTAGTAGACTTTCCCAGTTTGATTATAAAAAGAGATTAAAAACAAAAAGCTTTGTCATAATTATGCCCAAAATAGAGAAAATATCTTACCTTATATTTCCTTTGAACATTGTCTGTGGGTCAGGGGGGGTCTATAAGTCAAAAATGTTCAGCATTAGAGAAACGTTTTACTGTTTGTAAGTTTAAACCTCATTTTCTGCTGAACAGACTGGGACAGGGAAAAACTTCTGGAAGATTGGATGTCTAATGCAGAGGACTGCTGCCAGCGCTCAGGTATTCAGATGCCAACTCCCCCACCAAGTGGCTACAATGCTTGGGACACTCTGCCTTCACCTAGAACTCCCAGAACAACTCGTTCCTCCATCACGTCCCCTGATGAGATCAGCCTGCTGTCACCTACTGATGGCCTTGCCCTGGTTAGATTCATCTTCATGCATGACGTCATGATCCACATTCTTCATCATGAAAATATATTGACAATGTAATCTTATGCCCGTGTAGTGTGGAATTTGCATGTGCACCATATCTGTGTTTGAGGACCCTGTGGACATGTCGTGTGGACACGAGTTCTGCCGGGCATGCTGGGAAGGGTAAGCATTGGAATACAAGTTTGTTTTGACTGGATGGATGTTTGTGTTCAGTTGTCTTTATAATACATCCATTACAGGAGACTATTTACACTACCGTTCCAAAGTTAGGGGTCGGTATGATTTTTTTTTTTTTTTTTAAAGAAATTAATACTTTTATTTGTCAAGAATATGTTAAATTGATCAAAAGTAAGAGTAAAGACATTTATAATGTTACAAAATATTTCTGTTTCAAATAAATGCTCTTTTATCAAAGAGTCCTGAAAAAAAGTATCAGTTTCCACAAAAATATGAAGCAGCACAACTGCTTTCAACATTGATAATAATCAGAAATATTTCTTGAGCAGCAAATCAGCATATTAGAATGATTTCTGAAGGATCATGTGACACTGAAGACTGGAGTAATGATGCTGAAAATTCAGCTTTGATCACAGGAATAAATTACATTTTAAAATATAATCAAATAGAAAATATTTTATTTTAATTGGTAACATTATTTCACATTATTAGTGTTTTTACTATTGTTTTGATCAAACAATTGCTTCTCACTTCTTTCAAAACATTTTTAAAAAATCATACAAACCCCAGACTTTTGAATGTCCTGGATTAGTTTGCAATAAGCTTATAAAATATATTGATTTTATACTTATAATCACTAACTGTAAGTCAATAGCTGTAGATATTCCTACCATTTCCAATTTGATTATGGCTTTCACAGTGCTTCATGGGATATTTCTTTCCCCAAAAAAGAAGATTTTTGTATTTTTTTGCTTCAAAAGTAATGCTGTGTTGTGATTGCACTACATTGCCGGTTGTTTATGATCCATATATTCATAACCTTTGAACACTGTTTGTCTGGATGTCAGGTTTTTGAATCTGAAGATCCAGGAAGGGGAAGCACATAACATCTTTTGCCCTGCTTATGACTGCTTCCAGCTGGTTCCTGTGGAGGTCATTGAAAGTGTTGTCTCCAGAGAGATGGATAAGCGCTACCTGCAGTTTGACATTAAGGTACAATTGGACACACAAAAGCCCCAGAAACCATTTCAGAGCTGCCATTTCTTTTCTCTTATCATAGACTCTCTGACGCTGGCTTTGAATCAAAATGCTGACAGCATCCTGCTGTTGGTTGAGTTTACGCCAAGAGATTGTTTGAGCAATAAAAGCTTTTGTAAACACACTTGCTCAGAAGTCAAATGTTTGATTGTTGGGTAAATATCACATCGATTTAATTTGGATGATTTAAAGATTTAAATTGGTATTGGGTAATTTACGTCATCCAAAACAAAGAGGGTGTTTTAACACATTTCTTTCCATCTCCAGGCTTTTGTGGATAATAATCCTGCCATTCGCTGGTGCCCCGTAGCCAGATGTGAAAGAGCCGTACGATTGACTAGACCAGGACCTGGAGCCTCTGACACTCGGAGCTTCCCCTTGCTCAAAGCCCCTGCTGTAGACTGTGGGAAAGGCCATCTCTTCTGCTGGTATGTTAAAGAGGCCATATTATGCCCTTTTACAAAGTCTTGATTTTGTTTTTGGGCTCTACTAGAATAGATTTTCATGCTTGCATGTTCAAAACACACATTTCTTTCACATATTCTCCATTGTTGCAGCTCCTCTCTTCCCAGTCTGTCAGAAACGCTCTGTTTAGTTCCTGTCTCTTTGAAGCCCCTATTTCTCAAAAGCACAATGTGCTCTGATTGGTCAGCTGGATCAGTGTGTTGTGATTGGTGCTTCGAGTGTGTTTGTCCCGCCTCTAACCATAACCACAAGTTTCAACACACTACTAACTAACTCAACCAGGCCCCGCCCCTTAATTTTGCATATGCCTTGGGCGGGAATTATTTAAATGAGGAATATTGTGACGTTCGTTCCCGGAAGAAACTCAAGACTACAATGGAGGCATTTCAGGGAGTTCAGAAACAGTGACACTGATATAGAGAATAACTCCCGCTGGAGGGACTTTGAAACTTTGCAGACAAGCGGTTTCCATTCAATGTAAACCATATTTCACCACAAAATCAAAAAGTTTGATTAAAAATTCAACTTCACTCCTCCCATTTTTACATACAGAGAGTTTTGAAATTTATATTATTCTCTGTGGTGATTCTTATTATTGTAATACAGTAATTTATTGCCATAAAATGAGCTAAAACATTTTAAAAACAAAATAAAAAGTAAATAATTATTTTTTGTATTTCAAAGTAAATCATTCTTTTTTTGTGATTTATATTAATGGGAGCTTGGGAGGATGGTGGATACAAAAAACTCTTAATGATCCTAAATATTAATCTTATTTTATATGAATTATTAGTATCATTTCTTTTGTTTGGAAAATCTGACACAGACATGTTCTTGACAGGTTTCATGAGAATCCTGCATAATGCATCAAAGCACCATTCATGTTTATCTCTCGGTTTTCTTCTCAGGGAGTGTCTTGGTGATGCTCATGAACCCTGTGACTGTGAGACATGGAAGATGTGGCTGCAGAAGGTGTCTGAAATGAAGCCTGAAGAATGTAGGAACTCCAGACTTTTCACATTTTTAAAATTCAGAATATATTGTTCTTCCAGACCTGAACCTTTTATTTAATGGATGTTCATGACGTATAACCTGCCGCTGTAGGTTTTGATATTGAGCTCCTCCTTGTCTCTGAACAGTGGCTGGTGTGAGTGAAGCTTATGAAGATGCTGCCAACTGCCTGTGGCTGCTCACCAACTCTAAACCTTGTGCCAACTGCAAATCCCCCATCCAGAAAAACGAAGGCTGTAATCACATGCAGTGCGCGAAGGTCAGTACAGAATGGATTATGTGGACAAAAACATCTGCAGCCATTCGAATGTCAGCCCGCTAAAACCCAAAATTGTAACTGTCTGAAAATGATCAACTATGGACTAAAAAGGTCAGACATCCTCAGTGGAGAAGTTGGTAATTACACATGCATGGCATGTTTATTAAGGTTCAATATTTGGCTCCTTGAAACTGATTATCAGGGGCATTTTAACCTTTATGAGAGCACTTGTTTTTTAACCATATAAAACACAACATGTTGTCCATTAATGTAAAAAACATCAATTTAATCAATTAACTGAAAGAAACTGAAGTAGATTGTTTATTTTAATTGCAGTTTTGTGATGTTATTTAGTACAACAGCATGATAGCAATAGTTATATTGCTTTTTTATTTTTTATACATTTTGTACAAACAAGAAATTAATATTGATTTAATTTTATTTTAAACACAACATGACCAGCTATTCCATTTATAAGAAATAAAACACTCTATGAAACACTGGGTTAAAAACAACCAATTTGTGGCTGGGTAAATATAGGACAGAACACATGTTGGGTTAATTTTACCCAGCAAATTGGGTTATTTAACCCAGCATAATAGGTTGATTCATTGTTACTATAATACTAGCTTATTATTTTTTTTACTTCATACATGAATTAATGTTTGCGGATTAACTTAAATCCTCTCAACTTTTTTTAAATACTCCACACAACCACTGGTTTGCATGATAATTCCTTTATTTTCAATCATATTTTATAGTATAGCATATTTTATATAGTTTTTAATACATATTACCTATATTTAAGCTCATTTAACAAATATTAGAAGTAAAAATGAAACATTTAGAAGTAATTCAAGTGTAATGGACCAGCCTCTGTTGTCCTGTTTCCACCGTAACGGCGCTGGATCTCGTGCCGGAGATGGCTCGCGTTCAGCGGGGGAACTGTTAACTTCAGATCGCCGTCCTGCGTTTCTCTCGTAGCTGAAAAATGCTGTGACTGAATCCATAACCTGTCCATAAACAATCAGTGTACAATTCTGAGAACATATTTTAACATCCTAAGTATTTATATTCTGTGTCTTTTTGAATAAAATCATAACATTTTATACAAGGCATCAGGCATTTCCATCACTTGAAAAGACCGACGTGACACTCGTTTAGGTGACTCACATTGCGCCCCTGTATGCTGTTTTGCATAAAATTGAACGATATACAGAGCAATAACGAATTTTTAGATAAAATAAAATGTACACAAACCTGTATTTTACCAAAGAACAGACTGAGCTGCACTGCTCTCTCCTGAAGAGGTTGCAAAAACCCACGATAAATAACTCAAGCCCTGGGTTATGTCCTGTCTGACCCAGGATCGGGGTAACACAAAAACTAAGCAAAAACACTGGGTTATTACATCTGACCAGGAGCTGGGAAACACAAAAACTACCCAAACACTGGGTTATTACGTCTGACCCAGGATCTGGGTAACACAAAAACTACCCAAACACTGGGTTATTACGTCTGACCCAGGAGCTGGGAAACACAAAAACTACCCAAACACTGGGTTATTACATCTGACCAGGAGCTGGGTAACACAAAAACTACCCAAACACTGGGTTATTACATCTGACCAGGAGCTGGGAAACACAAAAACTACCCAAACACTGGGTTATTACGTCTGACCCAGGATCTGGGTAACACAAAAACTACCCAAACACTGGGTTATTACATCTGACCAGGAGCTGGGAAACACAAAAACTACCTAAACACTGGGTTATTACATCTGACCAGGAGCTGGGTAACACAAAAACTACCCAAACTCTGGGTTATCACGTCTGACCCAGGAGCTGGGAAACACAAAAACTACCCGAACAATGGGAAAATAACCCAAAAAAACCTAAGAGACCTAAAAGGCTCAACCCAGGACTTGGGTAGAAAAAATAACCTAAGACTTTATTTTAGAGTGTAATGTTATAAGAAATATTAGCACTCTTAGAAAATGACATGCAAATGAAAATATCAGTCTTAGGTAACAGATAAAAACCCATTCAGAGACATTTTTGCCTCCATATTTTAAATATCTAGGGCATTTTTGTCACGTTAATGGCATGTTTCCTCTAGCTTAGATACAACTCAACACTGTAGAAAATTAACATTTACATAGTATTTGTCCTATAACATGTAATGCACAAAGTCCTCATTATAAAATCTCTTACAGATATCATATGAGTGTGTTTGTACATGTGTGACCATGACACAAGATGTATGTGTGATGCAAACCGGCCTTTTGACGTCAGAGGCAGGTGTTTGAACAAAGGCAGAGTGGAGGTCATATCCTCACTGTTTTCTTAATGAAGGCTTAACTAAGGCTCTGATTGACAGGCGCAGGGGGGAGGGGAAGCTATTCACATCACCATCATGTGAAAAAACAAACGAATGTTGAATGCTCATTCGTGCCTTGGTGGCTATTTATATACATATGTCTGTCAGTAACACTCTGTTTAGTTCCTGTTTCTATGAAGCCCCTCCTTCGGAAAGGGCATGTGCTCTGGTTGGTCGGCTGGACCAGTGTGTTGTGATTGGTCAACTGCTTCGAGCGTGTTTGGGAAATGTCCCGCCCCTTACCATAACCGTGAGTTTCAACACACTACTAACTACAACCAGGCCCCGCCCCTTTATTTTGCGTATGCCTTGGGCGGGAATTATGTAAATGAGGAGTATTGTGACGTGTTCGTTCCTGGAAGAAACTCAAGGCTACAATGGAGGTGTTTCAGGGAGTTCAGAAACAGTGACACTGATATAGAGAATAACTCCCGCTGGAGGGACTTTGCAGACATTTTTCATGCTCAAACAGCAACATTACACACTAAAGAAAGTTGAACATGTTAAAAAAGCATAATAGGACCCCTTTAAGTCCTTACTCTGGTTAATGGAAATAATCCTTTTATTGGTTCACATGTAAACATAGTCATTGATAAAGAGGAAGAGAAGACAGTTGGAAATGTTTTGGAGCAGTCGGGGTTGGTAGTTCAATTCATACTAAATCAAATTTATAGCTGCTTAGTGCTTGCTTTTTTGATCCTGTTTGATGAGTTCTGTCTTGCTCTCCTTTCTCATCTCAATCTCTTTGCAGTGCAAGTATGATTTCTGCTGGATTTGTCTTGAGGAATGGAAGAAACACAGCTCCTCTACCGGAGGATACTATCGATGTACGCGCTACGAGGTCATCCAACAGGTTGAGGAACAGTCCAAGGAAATGACTGTGGAGGTACTCACGCCTAAAATGAGTGTATACACATTGCAGCCATTCAAGGAATGAGTTTACCGGGATCTTTTGTGATTTGTTTGTGGACTGCCATGAATGGTGTTAGTGAATAAAGGGCAGGAGAGTCTCAAAACACCAAACATTTACTTTCCAGGCTCATATTTCTCATGTGTAAAAAGTAACAAAACAGGTTCTGGTTTATACAGTAGTGGCCTAAAGTGATGTCTGGTCTAGGAAAATTGACATCTTCGCCCTTTATTCAAATATTAAAAAAGTATTAAAGACTTTGTAAGCATATTGCGTAGTTGTGCTTGGAGTCCATTGTTTTATTTGTGATAACGCAATGAAACATGCCAAATTGTGCCAATATTATTTTTGGCTGCGATGTTATACAAAGAAACCAATGAAATATTAATAACTGATTATGTTGTAGTCAATATATGCTTTTCCCTGTGAGCTTTTTGTTTTTCTATGCTTTTTTTTGCATGGTAAAATAAAACCTGTAGCTGTAGTTTGCCCTTTTTGCCAAATAATTTGGTCAGATAAATACCATAACCAAGTTTAGTCTTTTGCCTCATATTTAAAATCTTTTAAAGAAAATATAAAATATTTGCCTCATATTTTGATAGTTTCAGGGACATTATAAACAAATATTCCCTCTGGACATCACTTTTAGCCACTACTGTATATGGTTATGAGCTTTAATTTCAATCTTGAAGTTGGGAGTCACTCTTGCTTTTATGTTTTGTGTCCTCGCAGGCAGAAAAAAAGCACAAGAGTTTTCAGGAACTCGACTGTTTTATGCATTATTACACACGATACAAGAACCACGAACACAGTTACCAGGTAGGAATTTTTATGTAATGAATGTCTTTAAAACATTGCCCGACCGTTTGTTGACAGTCACTCATCAAAGGTGATTTCTTTTAAACTAGTTAGAAGAACGACTCCTGAAAACAGCCAAAGAAAAGATGGAGCAACTGAGCAAAGCTTTCATTGGAAGTGAGTATGAATTTGACCACGTCATACATATTTTACACTCTGTATGTAAGTTATTATAAACAGGTGTATGGTGTATTTTGAAAAATATGAATATATAAAAATGTCAATGTATCTGTTTCTTCAAGGGGACGGAGCCCCACCTGACACCACGTTCATTGAGGACGGTGTGCATGAACTTCTCAAGACCCGACGCATCCTTAAGTGCTCTTATCCATATAGTTTCTTCTTGGAGCCCAAAAGCACAAAGAAAGAAATATTTGAACTTATGCAGGTACTGAGATCGATATGTATTCACTGCTTAAAGGGTTAGTTCACCCAAAAATGCTAATTCTGCAACACAATGTGAAAGTTTTCTTGCATAACATGCTTTTGGAATTTCTGTCTTTCCAACATTCACAGACTGATTTAGAGATGGTCACTGAAGACCTTGCTCAGAAGGTGAACAGGCCTTACCTCCGCACCCCTCGCCATAAGATCATCAGTGCCATGTATCTGGTGCAGCAAAAGAGACGAGAGTTTTTGGCCTCTGTGGCTCGAGGTGTCGCCCCAAATGATTCCCCTGAGGCTCCGCGCCGCAGGTAAAGACTTGTGTTGCCATCGAGGATGCATACTCTTCACCATTTTTATATTAAAATAGTATTATTACGTATTATTACTTGTGTGTGTGTGTGTGTGTATAAAAAAAAAAAAATATATATATATATATATATATATATATATATATACACACACACACACACTATAATACTACTTTTATATTACTAGACTATATACTATAAAATAGTACTATACTATAGCAACTATTTTTGTAATAAATAGTATTATTACTATAGTTGTAATAATAATTATTAAATACTCAGAACCAGTATTATTACTATTTTTATATATATATATATATATATATATATATATATACACACACATACACTATATTACTTTTTATATTACTAGACTATATACTATACACTTTAAACTTTACTTTAAAATATTGCTATACTTTAGCAACTTTTTATTATTGTAATAAATAGTATTATTACTATAGTATATATAGTAATATAATGTGTATATATAGATAGATAGATAGATAGATAGATATGACTTTTTATATTACTACACTATATACTATTTATTCTAAAATATTACTATACTACACCAACTATTTATTACTGTAATAAATAGTATTATTACTATAGTAGTAATAATAATTATTATTTTTAAATGCTCAGAAAAACAGTATTATTACTATTATAGTTATATTACTTTTATATTACTAGACTATATATTATTTACTCTAATATTACTATACTATACCAACTATTATTGTAATAAATAGCATTATCACTGTAGTAGTAGTAATAATAATTAAATAATTAAATATAAAAAAACAGTATTTTCACTATTATAGTGATATTATATATATTTTCTACAATATTACTGTACTAGAGTAAATATTATTGTAATAAATAGTATTATTAGTCATATCCCATCTGTCACCTTTTTCACCTCTGATGATTTTGTATCCCTGACTATGTTTTTAGGCATTTACTATAGTAGTACTATGACTTTTTTTTTCAAGTAACTTTTTACTTGAAAGAATACCATGATATTATAATATTATTATGATATCACTATGGTTAATGTCCACAAAAAAAACCTTGGTATCATGTTCAAAATATAGTATACTAACAGAAAACAAAACCCTACAGCCACAGTACTTTTTCTAAAGGTCATATGTATTATAATAGTGCAAACATTTTTCTCTTTTGCAGTTTTGCTGGTGGAACGTGGGATTGGGAGTATCTGGGATTTGCCTCTCCTGAGGTATAACTGCATCTCTGCTTCTGTATTTACACTTTTCTGTTTTTAACTAACCTCTGCTATTGCAAACAAAGCTCACACAGCCAGCCAGAGTTGGAGCTCACTAGACTGTTAATACCCTCTGCCTCTCTGTGATGTCCTTGTATTAATGTAAGAGAGTTGTGTGTTGCTGTAAAGTACTAGCAGTCACTGAATCTCATTCTGTGTCCAAAGATGGTGAGGAATCACCCAGTACGGGGATCAAATGCACAGCGTGAGAACAATTACAATGCAGGAGGCCAGCCGCAGGTACTGATGAAAACAAAAACAAAACATTCTTCAAAATTTGACATTTACAATTCACCCATTATATATAATGCTATTAGTATAAATGTAATCTGGTGGTTAGCTGTTAAGGCTGGTCATCTCCTGGAATATTACAGATAAAGGACTATGCCATTACTCAACTCAGATGGATAGTTAAACTAGAATTCCTGTCCTGTGGTCAACTTCACCGTTCTTGAAATGTGGACACTGTTGTAGGTTGCTTTGTCATGCACTCAGTGTTTAGTGTTCAACGTTCAGTCTTTCTAACCACCGCAAAATTATTATAATGTTAGCTGGTCATTTTTTTATGCCTAAATATAGTGTCCTCAAAAAGGATTTGGACACTTAAAGTGTGTGAATTCTATCGCAATAGATAATTACATATTAAACTAAGGAATCTGCGAACAAATGATGCTAAACATATTTTCTCAGAACCAGTCAGACTGGTTGACTTTTAACAAACACGGTGATTTGTAGTAGTGTATGAAGTCACGTTTTAAGTTCACAGAAGCGTCCTTGCAGAATAACCACCGGTTATGAACTACATCACATTAACCATGTACATTTTTTTTTTTTTTTACTACATTTTCACTAATGCTTCACAACCAGAAAGTATCTAAATACTTAGGCTCAATTTATAAAACAGTTCAAACAAACTTTCCTTTTGTGAAATGTTATTTATTTAAAATAAAACCATGGTTTGATATTTTGTTACATAATGCCAAGACATTCATTAATTTTTAAGTGTGACTTGAATTAACCTATTATGCCCTTTTACAAAGTCCTGATTTTGCTTTTTGGCTCTACTAGAATAGGTTTTCTTGCTCAAATGTTCAAAAATCACCTTATTTTTCACATATTCTCCATTGTTGCAGCTCTTCTCTTCCCTGTCTGTCAGTAACGCTCTGTTTAGTTCCTGTCTCTATGAAGCCCCTCCTTCTGAAAAGAACAATGTGCTCTGATTGGTCGGCTGCACCAGTGTGTTGTGATTGGTCAAGCGCTTCGAGCGTGTTTGGGAAATGTCCCGCCCCTTACCATAACCACCAGTTTCAACACACTACTAACTAATTCAACCAGGCCCCACCCCTTTATTTTGCGTATGCCTTGGGCGGGAATTATTTAAATGAGGAATATTGTGACGTGTTCGTTCCCAGCAGAAAACTCAGTACTACAACTTTGTAACTTTGAGGGACTTTGTAACTTTGCAGACCTTTTTCATGCTCAAGCAGCAACATTATACACGTTAAAAAAGCATAATAGGTCCTCTTTAAGTGTCCAAATATATTGTAGGGTCACTGTATTTTATCTTAATCCATAGTAATACAGATTAGGGCATAGGCCACAGTTTATCACAGTATATGCTATATATAACAGAACACTTGTTTATCTCTTTTACTCACTACTTGTTATATAGATGTCAATCCGTATTCTTGTGAGAGGTTGTCCATTTAAGGAGCTATCCATTTTTCTCCTTATAAATTGCTCCTTGTCAACAGATCATGTATTTTTTGTAACTAAACTGAGGTTGATGGTTCCTGCAGGAATACTCCGAGTTCCAGTACAGACGGAGACACAGGCAGCGGCGTCGGGGAGACCTGCTCCGACTGCACAGCCTCCGCAGTAACACCCCTGAACCCCACGACTCCACTGACAACACTTCAGGTACAGTGAGCCCACATAATGTTAGAATAGAAATAACTAAAAGAGCTGCTTTAAATCAGTGTTACTCAGTTTGAAATCCATATGTGTCAAATTTGTGTCTACAGAAACACATGAGGGAGGCAGTTCACAAAGGCAGTTCTCCACGGTAAATATACTGTTTTTCTAATGTGTGATGCAGTGTTCGTTTTTACTAGGGATGTGCCCGAAGCTTGAATCCGATTTCGGAAAGGCATGGAAAATGAATAACACTTTCTACGGAGCCCCTAAAGGGACATGGTTAGGCTTAGTGTGGAAGTCGATTACATTACAGTATATCAGATTTCACTTATCACGTGCAGATAGTAGTTGACTGGACGATGTTGGAGGATTTGGTGCACAACAGATCCTGAGCGTCATTGACAATATCTTGTCTTGTAAAATGTGTGGTCAGTACTGCCACTCCCTCTACACAGAGTACGCGTGATCGCGAAAGTAAAAAGCGAGTGCGCATTTAAAAGATTTCAGTACCCTACATATTGATAGTGGCTCCCTAAAGCCCACAAATTATATACAATATAATTAACCAACTATATAATCTCATATTTTCCCATCACTGTGTCCCTTTTGGGGCTCCGTAGAATGCTTCATTTCCTTTCCGAACATAGTATTCGGCTTCAGGCACATCTCTAGGTTTTACACAGGTATTTGTTTTGGTCATATTTTTGTATTTTAATTAAAATAAAATAATTTAGTCTATATTTTATCATACTAAATTAATTTATTTTAGTCATATTTACTTTAAAATTGTCTAAATTTAGTCAACAAAAATGCAAAATTAAACCTAATATTTTATATAAATGTTTTATTAAACCAAAAAAACATTTTATATATTATTTTTAAACATGTAACAACATTTAACATTTATATTTTGTAATTTCGTTATGTGCTTTTGTTTTTAGTTTATTTTTTATTTATTTCCAGTTAATAGTTTTAGTGCTTCAACTTAAACTTATTTCAGTTTATTGCCACGGCATCATTTCTAATTTTCTTTTAGTTTAACTAATATTTATATTTTATTTTATTTAAAAAAACAGAAATGTTTTCAATAGTTTTAGTTAATGATAATATTCTTGCATCAGTGTCTCATGATCCTTTAGAAATCCTTCTGATATGCTGATTTGCTGCTCAAAAAACATTTCTTATTATTATCAATGTTTATATTTGATATTTAATATTAGTTTTTGTGGAAGCTGACATTTTTTCAGGATTCTTTGATGAATAGAAAGTTCAAAAGAGCACCATTTAAAATAGAAATCTTTGGTAACATTATAAATGTCTGCCACTTTTGATCAATTTAATGCATTGATTAATAAAAAATTAAATAATTTTTTTTAACTTGCCCCAGCCATTTGAATAGCAGTGTAGTTCACTCAAAAATGAGTCAATGAACTTCTATTGAGAAATTTAAATCCCTTTTATCCCCTCAGGCACTTGGTTCCCTGGATGACGATGACCCCAATATTTTGCTGGCTATTCAGCTGTCCCTACAGGAGTCCGGGCTGGCCTTGGACCCCGAGCCTCAGGATGTGCTCAGTAACGACGCCTCTGTAGGTGCCAGTGGTTCCTCTCTGTCCTCTAGACTGGATTCTGCCCCCCATACTGCGGATCCTCCCCGGGCTTCCATGAGCAGCTCTGAGCTTCTGGAGCTGGGAGACAGCCTTATGAGACTGGGCAACATTACCAGCCACTATACACCCTTTAACATGAGTTCCTACCCTGATGCCTTCACCCCGAGTGACCCGGACTGCCTGGACCCTTCCACCAATGCCAACCTGCTTGGCAACATTATGGCCTGGTTCCATGATATGAATCCACAGAGCATTGCACTGATTCCCTCAGCCACCTCGGATGCCAGTCCCGAGCCACCCGCTTTTGGAGAGGGACAGTCTGCCAAAGCCCAGGACGAGGAGAACGAAGTGGGGAGTCCTGAGCAAGGCTCCCTATCGCTGACAAAAGAAAGTACAGATATGTTGGCGACGCAACTTTTGGAGCTAGAATGTGTGGATGATGTACAACCTCCTAAAGCAGAGTCATCCTTAGAGGATTCGGGCGGCAGTGTAGATCTCACTAGTGCAGTTTGTCCTGAAAGCAGTGCTGATCCGCAGGTAACCGACCTCTCCTCAGAGTGGGAGGAAGAAGTGCACCTAGTGTGAGGAATAAGTCCAATTACGTTTACCAACTGAGTGCTCTTATTGTGCCAAAACACTAAATAAAAGCAAAACTGTTTGTGCAAAAATGGAGACGTGTGAAAGAGGTGCAGTGGGGTTAGATGGGACTTGTCTCGGTTGCGTGTTGCACCACGTCTGGTGGAAGGAATGAGAAAACGTGCTCAGATTCAAGCTAATGAAAGTAGATGAGAGAAGAGTGGGCCTCATTCACTAACCGTATTTGTGTGTATGAATGTTTTTGCACAGAAATCATAGTTCATCAAAACGTTTGCACTTTTTTTCCTACAATTTAGAACCAACTAAAACGGCATGCATGTAAAAATCAGTTCTTGTGGCCCTAAAAACGTGCTTTTAAGCCGAAATGTTTTATATTTAATTGAAATTTGACCTGAGAATTTAACAAAAGATGTAGCATTAAAGAATTCAGAGCATTATAGTTTGATCTGGAGTAGTTTCTGCATAAAAAGCTGTTGTTAGGCCTATATAAAGGTCTGTTGTGTACGAAAAACCACTAAATGGAGATGTTTAGGACGCTAATTATTAACTTTAGGCACATTTATGTAGGATAATCTGGATTTATCAACATTAGAAAGAGTGTAAGAGCAAATTTATGTGCATACCTGTTGTGAATCGTGGAAATTTTGTGTGAGAACCTTTTCTGTGCACATAAGAACACACGGTTATAAGTGAATGTTGCAATGAAATGGAGGTAGTGCCATCTTTTCTTCCGTATTGTGACGTACATCTGAGTGAAATGGATTATTGGAAAAGGGAAAAAAATGTAGGGCGGGGACTTTTATATCCATCGTTTGTTGACTGGATGGAGGCAGATCTGAACGCAAGCTTGCGCAGTGTATTTTCCCGCGGAATTGGGCTACTTTTACACTGTTGCCGCGGGTTGTTTTTTAGTCCGACATCCCCCCGGGAACTCAATTTTTACCCCCCCTAATGCGGTTGGGCTGGTTTTGAATAGCAGTTAGGCTGGTTTTGTTACGCAAACCTGGCAACCTTTATTGTTTGTAAGAAGGGCGGGGTTTAAGTGGATTAAATGATTGGAGAAGGCTGGCATACATCACCAGAGAAAAGTCATTTTCATCTGAAGATATGACATCTCGACTAAAAATTTATGAGGTCAAAAGAAAAAGAAATTATGGACAGATGAATTGTCCACAATAAGATAAATGACACGCATATAGAAATCTTTCATTTCATGCTGACTTTTTTGGCCATCTCCAGAAATCATGCTGTGGGTGCCATGTATTAGATTGGAAATTCATTCTTTCTTTTAAAGAGATGAAATGGATCAAGTTTTGACAGTTGTATCTTTATGAAAAGAAAAAAAAGGAATGTTTACATGCAGAAGAAATTCATTTGCATTGATCCACTGTTTCTGGACTCTTACAGTTACTGTGAACAGTGTGAAGTCATCATTAAGACCTGAACCTTTTGCTTTTCATGAGTTCTTTGCCCTGTTTTCTTTTCTTTTTATTCTACAGCAGCCCTTTTATTTAGCAATGCCAATCTGATGCTTTATTTCAAAACACTAATGTTCTTTTTATGCCATATTTAATGCAATTGGTGCGTACAATGCACATTTCACATTATGAATGAGGAGTGTGAAATGTTGTTTGCTGAAAAACTTCAACATGTTGTCCTGTTGTTTCGCTTCAGAAAGGTAACACTTCATGTAAAAGAGATTGTGATAGCATTGTCTATTGTGACTACTACACACAACACCTCTGATATCCAGTGTTGTGTATTTCATTGGGCTCATGTATAATGCATATATATGCATAAAGACACTCCACTGGTCTTCTGAAGCAATAGAGAGATAAAAACAGTGGTTTTCCTGATTTTGTTTGTGTGCCACTCAGTCAGACGCATAGGAAGTTGTTATCTTTAACAACAAAAACAGTTATATTAGTCTCGTGTTGTACAGCATATGTGGCCAAACGGATAAACCAACCTTCTTTGCTGAAGACCTTCCCTGACAAAACATACTGTGGAGTAACCAGGACTTTAAGGAATATTCCAGGTTAAATGCAGTTTAAGATTTAGAGACAGCATATGTGGCATGGTATTGAGTACCACTTAATTTTTTTGTACAAAAAAAGCAATGCATGATGCTGTCCATATCTTAAAGTGTTATTTAAACCAGAATATTAATCTAATAGTCATAAATACTGTAGTTTGATTTCTATTAATGATACATAACTGTTGGAAGGCTTTAGATGTAAGGAAGAGATTGTTGTTTTGTGTGTGTTTTTTTTTTATTTTATTTTATAGATACTACTGTGCTCATCAGTGTGCCTTTTTTGTACTTTTTCTTATTTATATACATGTTGCCTAATTAAGTTAGTGTTTGCTGTGTCAATCAAATACAATCAACCTTACATATTAATTTTTCCCCCGATTAGATAGTCTTTGTTTCATGTTGACGACAGCCTCGTGTTTTGTATTACACTGAATTGGTTGCCATGTTTTGATTGCCTGTCATTACAGTTAGTATGGCTCTACAGAGGTGTCTTTTAATGACAGTATAATATAAGGGGAAAGAAAGAATAGGCTTTTTTTTCTCAGATAAAATTCACATTGGACATGATGACCAGTTTTTACATCTTAATCTGACCATTGTGTGTAAAAATGGATGAAGTTTGGATTTTTTTGTTTCTTTTACTGAAGTATTTATGGTGGTGGTATTTTTTTTTTTTTTAAACATGACCATTAACCTTGAATTGTCATTTGCACATTCATAGACTATACTTGATACATTCCCAGTTTGTATGATGTGTAGCCAATAAACAGAAAGTATTGGTAAAGGTTTGCTCGGATTAAAAAGTTTAAAATAGAGTCCTCTTATTTGCTGTGGTTCATGAAAAAAAATGCTACATACTGTACTTGCTTTCTTTAAATTAAATGACAATGAACAGCGCCCTCCAGTGAAATCTTTTTTTTTTCTCAAACAGTTTAGACCTTTATTTTGAAAATAAGCCTCCGCAATCAGGACTTTTATTTTACAATTGAAAATTTCGTCTACAGGAAGTTTTTTTTTTTTTTTGTATGATAAAACATACGGGACCTATCATTTATTGTTTTCAAAATGAAAGCTGTGTATTTGAGGTTAAACTAATGGTCATATTTCTTCGAATTCGCCATTTATTGTAGATTTTTTGGCTGTGGTCGCATTTTTACCGGAAAAACACGACGGTTTCGCTCAGAATTAACTTTGCAAGACAGTTGTAAACGCAACCTTGCCAGGCTGCAGCTTGTGGTCAGCAAACATGCCTCTTGGTTTAAAACCATGTTGTGCTGTCTGCAAGACGAACTCTTCTTCCATGTGGAAAAAAGGAAACCAGGGGGAAATTTTGTGTAACAACTGCACGGGTAAAAGTGTAACCAGTGGAGGCTCCGGAGCATCTGCTTCATCCACCATCCAGCAGAATAATGGCGGAGGGAAACAGGTTTGAACTCTTGCTTAACATCTATTTTGTATAACCTCTCATTTAGACCGCTAGTTACACGGCCCACCAGAACACTTCCATTTTAAATCAGAGAAGCTGCATTGCACAACATCGCTGCCTCGCGCAGGTTTGCTTGTTGAAAAGGCGCGCTTTTTTGCTTATAAAATTTTACGCGAATAGAATTTTTAAAGACATTTCAAAGAAATATGCTTAAATTGGTGTACGTTTGCACGAGACTACAGACTTAAGTTATCTAGCTTTATTTTACACGGAGCGGGTCGCCCCCTTCTGGGCGCCGCCATGTTTACGTCACAACTGTCAAACAATTACTACCATTATTATCCTTTACATAGTAAGTTTAAATATAAAAAATGTTTCTAAACAAAACCAATGGTACTACTTTTTGTTTCTCTTTTTATTTTACAGTCAAAACAGGAAATCCACAGACGCTCAGCTCGGTTACGGAGCACCAAGTACAAAGCGCCGGCATCTGAGAAAAAGGTTTCAACCAAAGGAAAGGGTAGACGACACATTTTCAAACTGAAAAATGTAAGTGATCTTACTATGATTGTTTCCCCACCGATGTGGATAAAATAAATGCTTCAACTGCATTTATTCTTCCTTCCCTTCTTCATATTCCATAGCCTATCAAAGCACCAGAGTCTGTGTCAACAATCATCACATCAGAGTCCCTGTTTTACAAGGTAACTGCTCCTTACTACTTTGTTTAAAGTGTTTTTCTATAGCTACTTCCTACCTACTAACCTGCACTTCTTGTGTTCAGGGTGTCTATTATCAAATAGGAGATGTCATAAAAGTAATAGACGAGGATGATGGTAAACCGTATTACGCACAGATTCGTGGTTTCATCCAGGACCAGTACTGTGAGAAAAGTGCTGCGTTAACTTGGCTGATCCCAACTCAGGCCAGTCCTCGAGATCGATTTGATCCAGGCACATACATTGTTGGTAAGTTCATGCAGAAATAAATGCTTTTGTTCCTTGCTGAAAAAAATGTGACCCAGGACCACAAAACCAGTCATAAGGGTCAGTTTTTTTGAAATTGAGATTTGAATGAATAAGCTTTCCATTGATGTATTGGTTTGTTATGATAGGACAATATTTGGTCGAGATACAACTGTTTGAAAATCTGGAATCTGAGGGCGCAAAAAAAAATAAAAATATCGAGAAAATCGCCTTTAAAGTTGTCCAAATGATGTCCTTAGCAATGCATATCCACTCAAAAAAATTTGATATATTTACGGTAGGAAATTTACAAAATATCTTCATGGAACATGATCTTTATTTATTATCCTAATGATTTTTGGCATAAAAGAAAAATCAATAATTTTGACCCATATTGTTGCCTGTTGCTACAAATATACCCGTGCGACTTATGGCTGGTTTTGTGGTCCAGGGTCACAAATGTGCTTGCCTGCAAATAGTGAATTCATTGTTAAAGGATATTAGAATTGATTTTGTAAACCTGGATATTTTGGGTTAAAGGGATAGTTCACCCAAAAAAGAAAATTCTGTCATTTACTCACCCTCAAGTTGTTCCAAACCTAAATGATTTTCTTTCATCTGCTGAACACAAAAGAAGATATTTTGAAGAATGTTGGTAACCAACTTCCATACTATGGAAGTCAATGGGGTCCATCGACTATTTGTTTACCCATAATCTTCAAAATATCTTCTTTTATGTTCAGCAGATGAAAGAAATCCATACAGGTTTGGAACAGCTTGAGAGTGAGTAAATGATGATTTTCTTTTTTGGATGAACTGTCCCTTTAAGTGCATCACCAGTCATATATCCTAATTTCAAACAAAAGTTTGAAAATTTAATGGCTGCATAAACACACTTATTTCTTTGCTTAGGCCCTGAAGAGGACTTGCCAAGAAAAATGGAATACCTAGAGTTTGTCTGTCACGCGCCATCAGAGTATTTCAAATCCAGAAGTTGCCCTTTCCCAACAATACCAGTTCGTCCAGAAAAAGGCTACATCTGGACTCATATAGGACCGACACCTGCTGTTGCCATCAAAGAAACTGTAGGGTGAAATTAACCCTTAAAATAATTGTATATACAGACTGAACTGAACTTTTTTTTTTTTGGTTTGCCAAGATACTTTTCAGTGCTATATCAAAAACAGAACTGTTATGCTTGAATTAGGATATGTGTGGTATTGGCCATCAAATATTTTCTACAATTACATTTGTAACTGTACAGAAGCTCTTATTTTCGAGTTTCACAGTTAAACACATAAGCAGCAGAAGTCTACACTACGACATAGAGGTCAAATTGAAAAGAAACTGAGTACAAAGTTAATTTGTAATAAATTCAGTGTTCTTGTGACACCCCTTTTTTCAGGCATGTATAAATCCATTCAACTCACTTTACGTTTTGTACTTGTGTATCTCCCAAATGTGTTTTCTGAGTATCCAGTGCTGTGAGAAAACGCTTGGAGCAAGTAAGCAGCTTTCAATATCATGCTTTTGTTGTCAGGGGTTGCGTGTAGTAAATTCCAAGGAAGATGTGTGATGCAGGATGAACATATGTATAATAGACTTTTAATAAAAACAAAGAGTGATATCTTACACAATACCAGCATAACTTTAACACAAGACCATGAACAGAAGAGACAGAGGGCTTATGTACACAGGAGGACGATCAACAGAACAGGGAACAGGTGAGAAATAATAAGGACTAGAACAAATACAGACAATGAAAACTACTAGAAACTAAACAAGACAGAGAGACAGAACATGACTCTGACACTTGTTTGGGTGTTGAGCTGATGTCTAAAAGATTTGCCTGAAACAGATGAATTCAATTTTATCTGAAAGTGAGCAAGTATTTATTTTTGCCTATGTTTTATTGATTAGAATAATCCGCTCTAAGGGGAAGAGGAAGAATAATTACCTAAATGCTTTCTTTTTCCTGATGAATGAAGCCATATGTGAAAACCCTATAATGCATTATAAAAGTATTTTTACTGCATTTATTATGCCTTGTAGTTGTAATTCACCTTATAATGCATTATATGGTCTCATGAATACCTGTAACCACAGTTACAATACATTATAATGCTTATTATTACACCTTTAGAAAATACAATGCATTAAAACACATGACAAACAACCAATTTCAGATGTAACAAGGAATCTGCAAATAAATATTATAATGCATTTCAACTTAAGTTACATTTATTTATGAAAAGATATAATGTATGAATACCTTTAGTATGCATTATACATAAAGGCTTTAGGTACACGGTAGGTATTATAAAAGTTTTATGTACTCTTTAAACATTGCTGTTTTTTTATATAAGTACTGAAATAGAGTACTTTGTGAGCTTTTAAGAATTGTGACTTCATTCCACACATGAAGATAGTTATCCTGTGTCCCACAATGAGAGCAAAGGTCATCAAGAAGTTCATCATGTTCCCACTCTTGAGTGTTGGAAATTTGTAACTTTAATTTTTAAATGCACAAAGTTATATTTAGAGATTTGTATGGAAGGTGTTTGTTTGGTGCCACAAAGTAACAGTAAGTCCTGGCTATAAGCACAAATATGGTTTTAATCAAATATCTTTTAATTATATTGCATTTCATTTTGATGTATATTTCATGTTTATCTCTAAAAAAAAAAAAAAAAAACGTATGTAAACATTCAGGTTACAAAATTGGAAAGCTCATAGAAAATGAATCCAAAATAAAACGAGGATGACAACCAAATTTCGTCTGAATGTTTTTTCCCCGTTTTTTTTTTTTTAATTATTATTATTCTGAAAGTCAAGCATTTAAATATTTAAAAAATAATCATATTTCAGGGTGTATTTTGTATCCTATTCGTGGATTGTAGGGGGAAATATTAATAATAATAATAAAAAAAAACTGGAAGCCGTTATACCACGTGATCACAGTTTCCAATACGAAGACTATCAACATAGTCTATAACATACAGGTAACGTAAATTCACATTTCTAAAAGAATAAAGAAAATATGTTGTTATAAAGTTAAAAGGAATACGTTCTTGAAGTCACTTGACAAGCACAGATAGACACCTCACCGGTGAAGTGCTTGAGATCGTTTGCCTTCACTAGACAGTAACGATTAACGAAATACATTGACTTAAAGCTCCCCCTAGTGTACAAACGTTGTGTTACTGTCATAATGCCGTGGCCCTCTTTCTTTTTCTGACCACAAAAGGAGATATATTTTTTAATGTCCTTCTCGCGTTTGTCTATATGGCAGTGAACACAAAGCTTTAAAAAAAAGATGTAAAAGTATTAAAAATATCGCCGACTATATCGTACCCCAAATAATGACATGGTCTTCTTTAATGCGGCGAGTGCTAAATGATGAAAATGGTTTAAAGGTCATTGCAAATTCATTATTCGTATAACATCGTTATATGGCCATTCATGAGGAGCACATGATTCATAGCTTTGTTGAATATTTCTTCAGTCCCTCTCAGGGTAAAGGACGGTTATTTTTAAGACAGTGGGAAAATAATTAGGCCACTAGATGGCGACAAGTGAGTGTCTTTTAGACATCAGTACAAGCGAGTGTCTTTTTGACATTTAATACCAAGGATGCATTTATTTGATTAAAAATACAGTAAAACAGTAATATTTTAAAATAGTATTATAATCTAAAATAAACTTTTCTATTTTAAAATCCTATAAAACGTTTATTCCTGTGATGGCAAAGATTGGAAAGTAATTACGCCACTAGATGGCGACAAGTGAGTGTCTTCTGAGTTATTTGTGCTTTATACTGTACTGTATAAAGTGCTATAGAAATAAAAAATGATTTTAACTTGACTTGTAAGCATATTAAATACATATATATATATATATATATACATACAAAATAAAATAAGGTGTGTGAAATGCAAAGGGTGAAAATGTATTTGTTTCTCAAAACTTTGAGTTTTGATTTCTAAGTAAACATATTATGTATAAGTGTTTTCACACATGATCAATGGGTGTAGGTAACCGAGAAAAGATCACGAATACAGTAAATACAGTGAAATATTATTACAATTTTTCTATGTGAATATATTGTGAAGTGTAATTTATTCCTGTGATCAAAGCTGAATTTTCAGCATCATTACTCCAGTCTTCAGTGTCACATGATCCTTCAGAAATCATTCTAATATGATGATTTGCTGCTCGAGAAACATTTCTGATTATTATCAATGTTGAAAACAGTTGTGCTGCTTAATATTTTACACTGGCATTTATTTGAAATAGATTTTTTTTTCTTCAGGGCCTGAAATACACACATTGGGAGAAAATAACTCTCTTAAATGCCTCATATTGAGGGGATTTATTCACTCTCACTTCACTCTGGACCCTTACCTTTCCAAATAAGTTCAGACAGGGATTGTTGGGCCCTATTGCTCATTGTTGGTCACATATTCTACATAACTTGTACTTTCACCTCTTTGATTTACCAATCATTGGCAACACGCTGATGGCTTTATTTACAGAACATTCTGTTCTGAGTTTTCTGTGATTCTTCAAGCATTTCACTGTGTTTTCACTGCCTCTGAGATTTACAGTTTTCTGTGATTCTTCAAGCATTTTGCTGTGTTTTCACTGCCTCGGTTGTTCTGACAGGAGAGTTTCCTGGTCTCTGAGCCTTTTGTGCTCTTCCGTGAGGAAGGCGGATATCGAATGTGGCTGTAAATCATGGTGCTGTGATAGGACGCCTCGGTGTGACGCAGAGGAGCTCTTTGTCACGTGTCACGCACCCTCCCCCCGCAGACAGAGCAGACGGGCTTTTGTGCTCTTCCACAAAAGCAGTTGCCCTTTGACCCCAGGGAGGTTCTGCTCTGTCTGAAAGGGGGGAGGGTGCGCTACACGTGACAAAGAGCTCCTCTGCGTCACACCGAGGCGTCCAATCCCCGCTAGTAGAGACAGGCTTTTTTACATATGGTCTACAGCTCAGAGAATACTACGGTAAACCCACACAAAACTGCAGCTTTGAAAATATCTTGGTTTTTAAAGGTTTACAGGTTTACATCACCATGATTCGCAGTCACATTTATATAAGTGAGTAGAATAAGTGGTTTATTCACTTACCACCACTGAAATACATACCTGGGGGTGCTGGGTATAAATAGCTGTCCTCCAATCTCTCAGTTCGTGCTCGCTTCGGCAGCACATATACTAAAATTGGAACGATACAGAGAAGATTAGCATGGCCCCTGCGCAAGGATGACACGCAAATTCGTGAAGCGTTCCTTATAGATTTTTTGTGTTATTATTTATGATTTCACTGTACTTTTTCATATTTTATACTGTACAGAGTGATAAACCTGATTTTAGGGTGCAGTACGCAGCCAGAACGCTAGAGCGCAGCACTGCAGTGGAGCGTCGCTCAGAGCGTCTCGCTCTACATCTTCAAATCGGGTTTAAAGAAATTATAAGTACATAAACATTTTGTTTCCCAGCAAAAATATGTTGTAAGTGTTCGCAATGATTACATTTATCATCCTAATGTTTCATCAGATGATTTAATCTATCGTATCTCATTCTGACAGTTGTTAATGTATATCATCGGTAATTCCTTCGACTCAAACCAGCAGATATCGACACGAATTCAGTCAAATATGATTATATAGAATAAATACTAATGTATAAAATCATTTAAATTCTCTTACCATGTATATAGCTTGTCTGACAAATGTGCGTCGTTTTCCTTGGCTTGTGTTTTTCTTTTGTAACTACCTGAAAACGCAGAGCGAAAACGAGAATTAGAAACACTAAATGTGTATTTTAATTTCCACCCATCTCAAAAACCTACAAAACAGTGTTAATAAATAAATGTTATTGCATGATCTTGATTTGTAATTCAGAGGAATTGCAGGACAAACGCCCTTAGCTGGATTCAAGACTAAACCTTTTTTCTTTTCGAGCTGAAAAGATCAGATTGGAAACAAACATTTCCTAAAAGTCAATGTTCAAAACAAAACTATGCTAGATTTGATAGGTTCTTGTGTATTGCAAAACTAAACTGAAGTAGTTACAGATGTAAATATGACTGGATGTCATGTGTCAATCGTATTTCTCTAAACTTAAGTAATAATAACTTCAGTCAGTGTTTTCATAGCTTTTTTATTTCCTAATTATTATTATTATTTTTTAACTTGCATACAACTTAGTCATGATGAAAAGATGGGGGAAAAAAAAGTGACTAACCTATAATTGTTTCTGATTTAGGCCTCACTTACATCAAGCAAGATCTTCCTGATCATGATGAGAGTCTTCTGACGATGAAGAGGATCAAGCAAACACGCACACAGGAGACATCCACACATCTGGATGCACACATACAGCTGAAGGTATGACTATGTTGACATCTTATCCAACCTGTCACTCAATCTGAACACAGCCCTGCCTGCCTCAGTGGCCTGCGAAAGGCTTTTTAGTGCAGCTGGATTGATCTTCACCTTAAGAAGGGGAGCAATTAATTCACATAACTTTGTAACGTCCATAGGGACGTATGTTTTTTGTATTGCTGGTGTAGCTGTAGTGCTCTCTGTTTGTGCTTTCCTGTTGCTCCTCCCACTATCCACTTCATGTTTAGGAGTGCCTCCTGATTTGTGTTCCAGCTTGTTAAGGTGTGAGTGTGGAGCTGTATGTATATAAGAACCCAGAGAGTTCCAAACAAAAAGAGAAAGACTTTCCTCTGAGAGACTATCATCTTCTGGTCCCGGCACTTGTCACTTTCATTGTGTAACTTGTAGTGGTTAGTTAACTTCAGAATGAAATAATATTTACTCACCCCCATGTCATCCAAGATGTTTATGTCTTCTTTCTTCAGTCGAAAAGAAATTAAGGTTTTTGAGGAAAACATTCCAGGATTTTTCTCCATATAGTGGACTTCAACAGGGACCAACGGGTTGAAGGTCCAAATTGCAGTTTCAGTGCAGCTTCAAAGGGCTCTACATGATCCCAGACGAGGAATAAGAGTCTTGGTAACTCTGTGTTTATACTTACCATTAACTAGTTGGAGTGTGTTAAAGTAATCTCCTTGTTTGTATGTTTCTGTGTAGTGCTGTCCTGTGTGGTCAGGCTCCCCTTCGAGATAATTCACTGCTCAATTGTTTCTTTCTTGTGGGATCATTTGCAGGGAAGTTGATGCGATTTAATTTGAGAATTTATGTTTTCTCCTGTGTTTAAATAGAGAGGGAGTAAGGGAAGATTTCTTTTATTTTTGAAGCTAGGTAAGTTATTTATTTAAACATATATTATATAAAATATGACTGACTGTGTTTATGTGAATACTCACCAAGACTGACATTTTGACATTATTTTGTTGCTATTTGACTGTTTAAGCGCAATAAACAGCAAAAAAAGAACTCAATCTACTACTGAGAGGCGGCTTTATGCGCGCAGACTTTGGGTGTGAGCACAAAATCTGCGGGAATGAGTAAAATTATGTGCAATACACGCAATCCCACTGCGAAATTCAAGCCCTGTAACACCAACAGTATTCATCCGGAGAAAATGAAACGAGTGAGTGAGGAGAGGCGGGTTTGTGTGTCAACTCGCTGTCAGAGAGATTAGAAAGCGAGAAAGTGTAGCTGGAATCATGTATCTATTCTGTGGAAAATTAATATTGGAAGTGTTTCAGATATTTCAGTATCGATATGTATTGAAAAAACGATATTTTTGACAACACTACATTGCACTTACTTTATTTCAGTTGCCTTTTTAAAAGACTACTAATGAAAAATGTATATATTATAAATTCAGCCCGCCAAAGTGGCTAGTAGGAGTGACTGTGTTACACGCCACTGCTGAAATCCACCGCATTAGGCGGGTGTTAATGTCAAGCCCTGATTGTATTACATACAACGATGTGACAATAATTAAACAATGCATTGACATAGAAAAGGAAATTTACTTTTGATACTTAAGCAAGTACTTATGCTCTGTCACCTTTCACTTGCTCAGGCAATGAAGACCCTGCTGTATCTGTCCGACCAGGAGGTTGTATGGCTGCTGTCCGCTGCTGAATGGGTTCTGGGGGATTGAAGCTGAGCTCCATAATTTCGAGGGGCTCACCATCGAAGTCCAAATCCTCAAACTCCTCATCCCCCTCCAGATCACTCTCCAGGTCTTCATCCTGAATCCCATCTGGAATATCAGGATCAGCACCAAAGTCTTCCTCAAAAGGTTTATTTGTTTGGGAATACATGTACTCCACACCAATGAGTTCACCTGTAGACATTCAAAGTGTGATGAGCACATGGGTGAAATGCAGGTGCTACTACACGAAAGTGTGCCATGTTACCTGTGTATCCGCCAGGGCTGGTGTAATCCTCCGCCAAATTAAGGCCCAAAAATTGCTGGCTCAGTGTGTTGGCATACTGCTGCAGTTGGCCACCATAGCAGACATCCTTTCTGCTGCCACCTTCAACGGCAGGAACTGCACAAGCCTCATCCCACTGCACAAGGCCTTCCAGCAGGTACATCTGGAAGTGCAGGTCACTGGCACTTGTACCTAGAAAAGCAGGCAGAAAGAAGTTAGCACCATGAAAAGCACATGAACAAACAACTGCATTGTTTTAGGAAACATGCATATCTGGCACAAGACGATTTAGGTGCAGGTGGAAGGACTCCAGGGATGTTGAGCCACGTGCGCAACGATACAGAGGCGAGATTACCCACCCTTTGTTCACCTGCCTTACCTTTCTGTAAAGCTGGTGGGTCCTGGATACATTCAACGTGGTGCTGTTGGGTCCGCCAGATCTCCTCCATCCTGTCTTTGTCCAGGAGCCTGATTCCCATTGTGTCCATTGCTTCACTAAAGTCCTTAAGGAGCTGTTCAATCTCCACGAGTGCGGCGACGACAGTGCTTTGCCAGCTCTTTAGTGGTGGGATTGCAGCCGCAGTCCTCCTTCAGCTTCTTAACATCCCCAGAATCCCACTCAAAGATACAGGCCGAGAGGGTGGCTGTCTGTGCCAACTCCGACTGCGATCCGCTGCAAAAAATGCCACAAATCCAGCCTGACCACCAGCTGTCCCACTCGCTAAACATCGCTGCCACCTTGCCTTTACCTCCTGCAGAACAGCAGTCCCGGTCCACATAAAGAACTTGGGGAGGAGCTGTTGCATGTAAGATGTCCTGCTTGATTCTTCCGCAGTGGTGGACGAAGTACACAAATCAAGTACTTGAGTAAAAGTACAGATACGTATATTAAAATATTACTCAAGTATATAGTACTCCTTTTCAATTTTATTTGAGTGAAAGTACAAAAGTACTTGATTTTTTATGTACTCAAGTAAAAAGTACTGATTGATGAATGTTTATTTTGTAATTTTATATAGGTCACTTTTATAATTTAATTTTATATTATTATTATTTTATATAATCCAATTGCTCAAAATAATTATGAATGATTATGAATTGTCAAATAGCCAGCACTAGTCAGTATGGAAGATTAGTGGATGCAGATAGGCCTATGTAATGTGTCTTGACCAACAATATAAAAACACATAGGGCTATGCATAACATTTTAAGAAATTGCTACAGCAGCGGGGAAGATGAATGTGCATGCGTTATTTTCTTTTGTGTTAGAGCTGCATGATTCTGGATAAAATGAGATCTCCCACAATTCTGAACAGACAACTAAACAAAATAACATATAATTATTTACTAGAGGACAAAATCTTAATTGCTGCAGTCTATTTAAAAATATTTAAATCAATTAAATTCTTTAAAAAATTCTTGATTCAATGACTCACTCATAACTACTTCACTTGTTTCATTACTGGATGAATCAATGTTTTTGAACGAATCTTTTGAATGAATCATTCAATATCAATATGGCCTCCAAGATACAACCGTTATTTAAAGCGCCAAGTTAGTTTTAAAAGGTGATTTGCTCTGTTTTGATCGCTAACGTAGACTTCCGTGTTTATATCCAAACTATAAACTTTTATCTTTTGTGATAATTTGTACATTTTGTAGACACATTGATCTGGACGTGTCCGCGTTAAAGCATTTCAGTGGGCTCAGAGCTCAAATATTTAACGGCTCTGAGTGGGCTTAAACAGATCGCCCTTTACAAGCAGATTTAGTTCACAATCAACTGACAGTTGAGACCTAAATATATATACCTAAATAATATTCTTCGCTAATTTTCAGTCAGACTTGTGAATTCAGTTCACTGGAGACTCGCTCTGAACGGATCATTGAATCAGTGAGTTGTTGACTCGAATGAATTGTTTGATGTGATTTGCGAAACGATTTAACAGGATGATTGAAAAGAATCAGTTCGTACACGAATCAGTGATTCGGATCTCCTATCAAACGGCTAAACTGCTGAAGTCACGTGACTTTGGCGCTCTGAACCGCTGATTCGATTCGTAAAGCTCCGAAGCAGAGTTTTGAAATCGGCCATCACGAGATATTGTTGAAAAGTCGTTTTTTTTTTTTTTTTTTGGCTCACAAAAAGTATTCTCGTCGCTTTATAATATTAAGGTAGAACCACCGAACTCACATGAACGGTTTTAAATATGTTTTTAGTAGCTAGAAGACTGTCCACCATAAATGAAGAATTACTGGATGTGTAGATCTGAAAAACAAGAAAAAACAGCAATAACAACAGCATAAATAGTCCAAAGAGCCCTGTGTGTTGGATAAAATGCAATGGCTTTTTTTCTTTTTTACTGTGTATCTGCTAATCTGGTGAAAGAAATGCTGTGAAAATCAACAAAGGGAACCTGTCCACCTTATTTTGCTATTTTAAGCTATTTTGTGTGAATGTGTGTGAACTTCCGCTTTATAAATAACTGGAAGAATAACAAAATGCAGTAAATTGTAAAATAATTTGAGCAACAAACCAGTGTGTTTATGATTACAAAAATAAATTAAAATTATATGATAATGGTGATTTCGTTACATTTATTGTATCATCATATGTGACCCTGGGCCACAAAACCCAGTCACACAGGTATTTTTGTAGCCAACAATACACTGACTGTATGGGTCAAAATTATCGATTTTTCTTTTATGTCAAAAATCATTAGGATATTAAATAAAGATCATGTTCCATGAAGATATTTTTAACATTTCCTACTGTAAATATATAAAAAAATTATTTTTGTGAGTGGATATGCATTGCTAAGGACATCATTTGGACAACTTTAAAGGCAATTTTCTCAATATTTTGATTTTTTTGCACCCTCAGATTTTCAAATAGTTGTATCTCGACCAAATATTGTCCTATCCTAACAAACCAATACATCAGTATATTTACAAAATTGACCCTTATGACTGATTTTGTGGTTCACGGTTACATATGTAGATGAAGCTGACAAAGAGCTTATGTATAGTTATTGTTGTAATTGTCATGATCATTTTTTGGAGTAGCTAAAAATTGTGATAACGCTGCAGAGAAAAAAATTATCTTCCTTGTTGTATTTCAACACATCACCAGAGGGCGCTACAATTGAATTGCTATTTGATTGATGAAATGCGTTGCATCTGTTATTATTGTACAAACAAATGCTGTAAAGTTAACTTTTCCCCCTCTAATACTGAAATCGTGTTGATATTATATTGGATGTAGGTATCTTAATACTAAAATATATATTTGGTTTGAGATTTTGTTATGTTCAATCTGAAAAACAAGCGGCAGTTGCGACATCAAAGCTAATCTCCAAGTAAAGGTTATTCCTTCCTTTCTGAGACACGAAAACCGAAAAGGTAGTTAGGAATACAGCAGAAGGCTTGGTTAAGAATTCTCATGCACATTTTACTAGGCTGTCCGATGAAGAAATTGGGCTAAAACTGAAGGATGCGCACATTGTGAAAGGGAGGGTGAGAGTTGCGCTTCTTCCACGAGGAACGAGCGAGTGGCAAATCCTCACAGAAGAGTTTCTCAGACTTCATTTCAATAATATGGACAGATTTAAATGGGAACATGCACTTCATTTATGCCTCAGATGTCACAGTTGTTCCTGAAATTACTCATTTGATTATTCCATAAGAGGAATCAACATGGGAAAACTGCAGTCGAAACATGGTAAGACACTTTGCGAATAACATGATGCCAGACGCTACAATATCAAGATAATTCATGCTAATTGTAGTTTTATTTTTTTCTAGCATGTAAACGGAGAGAAAACCCAGAGGGTGAGTGTGTATCTTCATTATTTCTGCCATGTAGCTTTTACACACACACACAAAAAAGGATTATTAAATGGACGTTTGTGTTGCAATAGGAGATGCTTTCAAGGAGCTTGACTGTATCGGTGAAGACGACAGAAACAAGCTGGTAAAGGTACAGTTCATTCTTAATATTCAGGACTGATGAGTTAAAAAAAAAGTGCATGTTTATGTTGGGAATTGGTTGAGTACAACTGCTATTGGTAACACTTCATCACAACTTTTAATAAACCATTATGAAACATTAATGCTTAACAAAATATAGGTTATGTAGGTATTGTCATCGACACTGTATTTGTATTGTTTTAATGCACATGGAATAGGCTACTGATCTGCTTAGCATCATGTAATGTGATGTGAGTTCCCAGGTGAATGTACTTAAAGTGCTCTATTTTCACACACTAATGTTGTACTTAAAAGGTTAGTTCACCTAAAAATGAAATTTATGTCATTAATTACTTGTGTCGTTCCACACCTGTAAGACCTTCGTTCATCTTCAGAACACAAATTAAGATATTTTGATGAAATCCGAGAGGTTTTTTTATCCTCCATTGAAAGCAATGAAATTACCACATTCAGTGTCCAGAAAGGTACTAAAGACATTGTCAAAATAGTCAACATGACTACGGTGGTTCAACCTTAATATTATGAAGCATCGAGAATCCTTTTTGTGCGCAAAAACGAAACAAAAATAACGATTTTTTCAACAAATTCGTCTCTCCCCTGTCATTCTCATACGCTATTTCCGTCGCAGCGCTTCCAGGATATACGTCTGAACACCGGCTCAGTATTGGCTGACGAATTTGTTGAATAAAGTTGTTATTTTTGTTTTGTTTTTGCACACAATTTCATTTCATAACATTAAGGTTGAACCACTGCAGTCACGTTGACTATTTTAACGATGTCTTTACTACTTTTCTGGACCTTGAATGTGGTAATTTTGTTGCTTTTATTGGAAGGTAAAAAACCCTCAGATTTCATCAAAATATCTTAATTTGTGTTCTGAAGATGAATGAAGGTCTTACGGTTGTGGAACGACATGTGGGTGAGTAATTAATGACAGAAAATTCATTTTTGGGTGAAGTAACCCTTTAATATACTAAAAATTCTTTTGTACTTCTTAAGATAATCTTAAGAACATCTAAAGCCTTGTTTACACTGCACGCGTCTGCGGCGCGTTACGGCTGCAACGCGGCTACCGAAGCTGATCCGCGGCCACTCTAGTCAATGCTTGTGTTTACACCAGCCGCGCTGTGGCACGTTTCAGCAGCGTCCCAGAAGTGGCTCGCCACGCCGCTTCGCTAAAGATAGGCGCCTCGCCTGTTTTTGGTGGACGCCGCGTTGAAGCCGCGCAGTAAATACAAAATAAAAGTCCTGTCAATTTCAAAATAAACACCCCATGCAGACTCATGTGGGATAGCAAAAACACAACTAAGGATGCGTTCACACTTGTCATGTTTGGTTCGATTAAAACGAACCCTGGTGCGATTGCTCTGTTAGTGCGGTTCATTTGAACATATGTGAACGCTGCCATCCGAACCCTGGTGCGCACCAAACAAGCGGACTAAGACCGCTGAAAAGATGGTTCTCGGTCCGCTTCCAAATGAACTCTGGTGCGGTTGGAATGATATATGAACGCAACACGGACCAAAGACATGTAAACGAACCAAAAACAGGAAGATGAGACCCTAAAAAGTACAGAGTCCTCACGCATATCGGTTTTTCTCGTCATAGTCGCAAGTTTTCCCTTCACAGGCATCAGACGCGCGTCTCCTCACAGCAGATCATTTGTGTGTGTGACGGAGGGATTCCCACTGCTGTTTTGACTCCTTTACGCATTTTATAAGCTCTTCACGAGTTCCCAGCTGGCCACAATACCATCATATGCAGGCTACACACACAACAAGCGCATTTACCTCAGCACAGCATTGTTTTGGATGTTCAGTATGTTCCGTCTCAAAATAGGCAATACGTCATAACATCTGACCAATCAGATTGTGAACGTGTCCCTATGCCTTTAGGTTCGGTATCTTTTGGTTCTGTGATAAAATTGCCAATCTGAACGCTAATCGGACCAGGACTAAATTTTTTTTTTTTCTTTTTTGGTCTGGACCAAACAAACCAAACAAACCGAACTACGAGTGTGAACGCACCCTAAAAACAGAATTAAACTGGACAAAACAAACATTTAACTTACCCATGTTAGAACACAAAAAAATCGAGAAAGACAGCGTAGGACAGGCAAATCACGTGGTCTCACGAATCCTGTCGCTTCGCTCCTAAAATGCTCCTGGTGTGAGTTGGCACCGCCTAGAGGACGGAACAAAACCTCGCCAGAGCTGCGATGTGCCGCAGACGTGTGCAGTGTAAACAAGGCTTAAATGTACTCAACTGTGCTATTTTGAGATACCATGAAATATGAACTAAAATGTGCTTTTAACACACCATCTCTGTATTAAATTTATTTAGTTACTATTTGTAGTACACTTAAACCTGTGTATGAAAAGAAAGTGTATGAAAGATGTGTTCAATGACAGTACTTACTATAGGGTTAAGGTTAGGATGAGGGTTTGGGTTAGGGTTAATTGCATGTAATTATGCATAATTTCTAGTTATTACTACTACACTAACTACATGTAACATATGTAACAATGACACTAAAATAAAGTGTTGCCAAAGAATTTTTAGTATATTAAGTACAAAATTAGTGTGCGAAAATAGAGCACTTTAAGTACATTATGGAAATTTTTCACCTGGGATGTTGCTGTAAAATGTTACCCTTCCATTTGTACATTCTGTAATCGGCACTTTAGGTTTATCTTTATTTGACGCCTGATTTCTCTGAAGTACCAATTCATTTTTAGATATACGATTAGATGATATAATGGTGGACAAACTGCAAGAAGTGTTCCTATTGTTTGAGTAGTAGTGCTTGCACTTTCAAGTCATGGGTTTGATTCCCTAGGAACCGAAAATTTGCGTAGCTAACTTGCATTGTTAGGACTGAAGTGAAGAAATGTAAATGTGAGTCAACACAAATCATTTTCACATTTTAGACTGCCAGTTCAGGTTTTGAAACCAAGCACTGAATGGTCCTGTCCGCACTACCCTGTACTTCTCAGCATTGTATTTAAACGATGTTGGGTCTCTTCCCTCTTTTTCCTTTGCTCTCATTCTCTCAGTGGAGCCTGGAGCCTTCATCACTGTGTGAAATGCATATGGCCGGCAGCCAGAACAGCAGGGTCTTTGAGCGCAGCCCCACCACACATCTGTTATTAGTTTTGAAAACAGAGGGAGGCTGTGATGGGAAAATGGGGGGAAGTGGTTGAAGGAGGGAAAGTAGGTGTAGTTAGTGGGAGGAGTGCTATGATAAAGGCTGCTGCAAACAAAATGTAGATGAGTGGTTCAGCTAAAGGACTTGGATTGTTGTGGTGATGCTGTGCAATGCTTTAAACGTCTAATTTAGAGATCATGGTTGGTGGTTAAGACCAAGACAACACAAATAGAGCACTGGTCCAGCCGTGTTGCTGGAAGATGAACAGTTTTTTTAGAGTTATGCGTTTTTATGTGTATGTTTTTAAACTTTCAAAGAAGTATTTGTGTAGTGAAAAATTCCAAAAAATTCTTTATGCAGTGCTTGCCATTGTAAGGACAATAAAGGCCTGTTCACGCCAAGAATGATAACCAACGATAACTGTATTAGTGTCCACACCAACTCACAATATCGTTCTTTTTATTATAAGTGCGCGCTGCAGTTTTGTCATCTGCCGCTTTAAATGCTTAAAGTTCTTAAAGCAGGTTTGATTCTGATCCTTCCTGGAAAAAAAGCTGGAAAAATCATTCAGAAAGTGATTCCAAAGATATTGTTTCTCTGTGTTGTTATCGTTATAGTTGTGGTTTGCTATTCTTTTATATTTAGAACGATTAGTTATCGTCCTTGGTGTGAAAGGCTTGTAACCCCTTAACTGTCACCGTCCCGCTAGCAGAACGTTTGCCATTATATGATTAAAACAGTAATATCTTTGCCTAAACCTAAAATAATATTAAGCTTACAAATAGTAGTTTTCATATTTGTAGTTTTCTGATTATCAAGACAAATGACAGAGGAATGGTAATTTATTAATTCGCAACAACAATATTTTCAGACTCATAAGGCATGTTCAGACATTTATTTTGAAAAAGCAATGAAAAATCTTCTTTTATGTGTTTATTAAAGATTGAATTCAAACCAAATACTGCCATTGTGCCCATACTACTTCTGAATAGCATGTCAGTTTCATAAATTGTATGAACATTATAGAAATAAATGGTCACTGAAACCATAGGCTATATGGAAATGGAAGAGTCCTTATGTGGTCACCAATGGAGCCTGGATGGTCTCTAGTGGAAAAGTTTGGTACTGCGCCCAAACAAAATCTTACTGAAAGCTCAATTTTGAAATTTGAAACACAACTTGATTAGATTTTAGATTTTGGTTTTGATTTTCTTGCAGTTTTAGAGTAAAACAGTTTTGTAAAATATATATTTTATATAAATTACATCACAAAATACAAATTTACATTCTCCTAAACTAAAGCTTCAATAACTATTTTTTTTTTTTAAATTTCACTTTCATATTTTTCTTTCACTTCTGAAATAATCTGCCAAGTGTCCCCTTTATAAGGAGACCAAACTTAAGTCTGTGCTCAAAAGTATTCAAGATTTAAAACAATTTAAGTTGGGGTCTGTTCCCCAAAAATGGGAGTGACAGTTAAGGGGTTACGATTATCTCATACCTCTTATACCTAACGATTACCCTAACCCTAACACATAAAATTCAACATGCCCTTACTAATGTCTATTGTGCAAGACAAATAATAGCTGAAAATGTATGCAAAAATAAAGAAATGTCACTTGCATACATTGGATTACATGTGGCTTTGCTAGATGTTGTATTAACAATTTAAGATTCCTGATGAGAGCATGTTGCCACCAGTTGACACAAATGTTCATATCACAAACTAAATAGTCTCCAAAATGTGAGACTTACAATACATTGGTATCCGTAGCCCAAATCTCACACACAGAATGTGTTCACATTGAATCAATCTTTGACATTAAATGAGGACATGTGTACGCTTTCTGTCTCCAGTGTGTTTCGGGTCTAATTAAGACTGTGTTCTTTCACTGTGGGTCATAAAGCCAGGGACACTGAGGTCTTGGTCTCAGAGGGCTTAAAGGAGTCTGTGTTTTCTTGGAGAGGCAGAAAGAATCCTTTCTTTCGCCCTTTTTCCTCGCTGTCCCACTTCAAAGGACATAAGGAAGGGAGCATGTGCTGGAGGCAATGATCCATGTCTCTTTAGAATAGGGTGCATGACAGTTACGTCGTAAATAATTTAAATGATCAAACTCTTGAAGTATTACCACTTCAGTCTATTTGGTGCCAACACTCAAAATTTGTTGGTTGAATCAATAAAACTCTCAAAGGAAATTTCAATCATTTAAAAGAGGAAAAGGACTGAAAATACAAGCTGTGAAGTAACAGATTGTCCCTTGTTCTGTTGACCTTCAACATCCTTATTATGAAGAACAAATCTACATTAACGTGTTGATATTTATTTGATGAGCACCTATAATCAACTAGCACAACTACTTTGTTTGATATTAATCTAGAGCTGTTTTTATATTACTTACTAAGGCTGTCTTTTACTTGTATGCTATTGGTGCGTACTAATAAAATCAAGTTTGGGTTAGAGAGGAATACTACAACTGTAAGCCATTATGCAGTTCTGTCTTGAATGATTGCCCATCTAAACACAGTGACGCTGAATTGTTTTGAGTTTATTCCAAGACCGCGAAAGATTAAATCAGTCGCGTTCAGCCTCAACATTTTTTAGCGAATGGTGTTAGATATTCTACACTGTTTTAAGATTAAAAGGTTCAATGGGGAACTCTAGTGTTCTTGACTCAATTTTAAACAATAATAATGGCCAAAAAGGTTCTATTTAAGGAGAAATGTCTTAAATGAGCGCACAATATTTTCATGTTTAACAGGTTTTTTTTAGTGATTAAAGAATGTTTACGAGCTGTTTAATTTATAAAATTTAATAACAAAAAATTAATTAAAACAAAATTAATTAATTAGATCTAAATACATAAAATAATTCCATGATGAGAATCCCTAAAAAAAGTTCTATATACATTAAAAAATGCTGGGATAAAAACAACCCAAATTGGGTTGAAAATGGACAAACCCAGCGGTTGGGTTAAATGTTTGCCCAACGTGCTGGGCAGTTTTATTTTTTAGCTCAACTATTGTTTAAAAATTAATATATGCCTGGCTTAAAATGAACCCAAAATAGTTTGGAAATTAGAAATCAGGCACATAATTGTTAGAGGCAACAATAATAATCAAAAGGTGAACATTTATTAATAAGCAATTTAATAAATGTTTATTGTTTAATTATTATTAGTTAAACTTATTAATAAATGCTAATCTTCAACATACTTTGGGTTCATTTTAAGCAAGCAATACAGTAATTTTTAAACAATATTTGAGTTAAATAAAACTACCCAGCAGTTTGGGCAAACATTTAACCCAACCGCTGGGTTTGTCCATTTTCAACCCGACTTGGGTTGTTTTAACCCAGTGTTTTTTAGAGTGTATGAAGCACATGACAGAACACTTTGGGCCAGATTTACTAAACGGGGCAAATTAGTATGAGAGCGCAATTCCAAAAATGTGCCGATGGGAGTGGCAAGTTTTGCGCATGATCTACTGCTGATGTGCAAATTAAAGAACAGAGACGCAGTCAAATAATTTACATAATGACCAACGCAATCTACCAAGAGCAGTGCAAATTAGCGTTGGGTCGCAAATAAGCAGAGCTGATGCTCATCAAGTGCGGGTCGACACAGGCGCAACTTGTTACATGTAATCTGACAAACATGTACACACACACACATATGTGTGTGTGTGTACATGTTTGTCAGATTACATGTAACAAGTTGCGCCTGTGTCGACCCGCACTTGATGAGCATCAGCTCTATATATACTGTATAGGCAAACAATATGTTCGGATAATGTCTTTTTCTGGCATTCCAAAGAAATTAATATGAGTGGAAAATATTTTCTCCCTTCTACCTCGCGCTCTCTGTTCTCTGCGGTGTCTCCTCCTAGCAGCAATTGCAGCCATGTCGCAAAATGGGTTAAGACATGCTTTTTTGGGCGTTAAATAATGGTGCAAATACCAGTAAATTGACTAGCGCAAACATTAGTAAATTGCGTTGCGTGAATCATTTAAATACTCTCTTCCCATAAATTTTTCGTCTGAAAGGGAAACTCCTACAAATACATATGCAATAAGGTCAGGCGCAAAAACAACTCAGTCCACGCCTTTTCAGCGCTAATTTTGCACTGTGTGTCTTTAGTAAATCCTGATAGTAGTCTTTTAATGCCAAAAATGGGTTTGCGCAAGCTGTTAGTAAATCTGGCCCTATAACATTTTTGATCAAATTCATAAAGCTTTAAGGCACCCATAATATTTCATTGTATGAATATGTAAACAGTCAATATATATATAAAAAAGAACAGAGCCTCTGCTTTTAAACAACAAAACTCTTGTTATTATAGCTTCATTCATTCTTTTTTATCAACATTTGAATGTGCGCAAGTTTCATTCCAGTGCAAATGTTTTTTCCAGTTTAAAAATAAAACGCTGAGAAAATTCTTAGTCCGGATTGGATTCAGAATGATGAGCAAAATATAGATTGTGTCCATAAACACCCCCAAAGCTTGTTGTATACCAGACAGCAACATAGTGTCGGCCCAGATCCGGCTCATATCTGGTACACATGGATTCCACACGTACCCGATGTAGTCCGGATCTGGGCCGACACTATGTTACTGTCTGGGATAGCTCTTCATGGATACAACGTTATTCTCATTAACATTAGTCATTTATATGCTGTTGAATATTTGATGATCACTTTAGCTTACTTATGCGTAAGCAACTTCTGTCCACTCCTTCTGGTTTATGCAGATCTTCTTCTTTGCTTGTTTTTGGATCCGGAGGTGCTGTACTTTTTCAGACGATCGCCCTCTACCATATAACAGTGAAACCATGGATTGCCAGAAAAACTCAGTAGCCCCTCACTATAGAACACACGAGATCCAGGGGGCGGAGACGGGTAGGTTAAGGGATATGTAAAGTGGGAGGAGTTGGATCTAAATCCCCCTGGATCTCGTGTTCTGCAGTGAGGACCATTTCGAAAAACTGTCTATGGCGGGGAAAGAGTTAAGGATCTATATAGAAGCTTTTCTTCTAAGAGTGTAGTACCTTGAGCTGTGTTCATACTCCAACCCACCTCAGCTCACTGACGATCAAACGGCATGCTATTTCTGTCCCTCTCTCTCACCATGTAATAAGGGTTCCATCCAGGTGTTTGGTGACAGGAAGTGAGGGCAAACAAAGCCATGTACTGTTCATGAGGCACAGGCAGCAGTGTGAGTGGGTGATGAAGAGGAACTGGAGTTGGGATAGGGGGTGTCTGGCTGAGTGACACCCAGTCTGAGCTGGTAATCTGAGCCCACATCAAAGACACTTGAGCAGGCAGAGCGTGGCAGAGGCTTGGCCATGATGATGGGACAAATCATTGGCGGACTGATAGATCACTCATCGCACTTCTCTGGGTTTTGATGTTCAGTCTTCTGTCAGACTGCAGGTTCTGCTTTCAGCAGCGTCATGCAGTGGTTTATGGTTGCACATTTGGATGTGTTTGCTTGCAAAAGATGAGATTTAGTAGATGGAAAAAGTTTATTTATTTTAAGGATGCACAATATATCAGTATTTCCAATATTTCATTTATTTATTGAATATATACAGTACATGGATGGCATATTGGTGCCTGTATATTTTTTAGAACAGAAAATGAGAAAAAATATCTATATAAAATATAATCATATGTGTAAAGCAAAGACTTCTGGAAAAGCCTTTTTACTGTTTTTAATCGCAAATGATAAGGTAATTCATTTTAACACAATTTTTATTTGCAAAACCCATAAATTTGACAGTATTTTACAGTAAAATTACATATAATGCAATGTTAAATTTTTCACTGTATATAGTAACTACAATACACCTACTTTACAATCATTTTCACAGTGTGTATCAATCAGTATTAGATTTTTATTTGTTCCTGCTCATTTCCTTTATTTTTAAATTTTTACAAATTTTTATCTTTCCTGTCATCTAGCACTCACTTAAAAGTAATCTTCAAAAATTCTCATAGTTTAATAAAGATTTACTTTAATAAATCTTTAGCAAATCTCAAAATTAATATCTATTTTTCATACTGTACATTATAATGTTCACTTGTAGCATCTAAAACTGGTGCAATCACTTGCATTTAACTTAAAATATTCCGTAATTTTTGGTCAAACAGATGAGTAATGCAAACTATAAAGGGTCCACTTTTATTTGTGTAAACTCACAATAACAGCGAAACGATGTGCTTTTGTAAAATAATGAAAACAATCAGGATGCGATATCTACCGTCTCGGTAAACTTGAGCACGTAACAAAATGAACTGAAACTCAGGGTATGCTTGCCTCACAGAAACGAGAAATACATCCATAGAAAGCTTGAAATGTCTAATTTTAAACGAACCAATTCAAATGGAAAATAAATATTCTCAGATTATGTAAAAAAATGTAAATCTATATGAAACATGCATATAGGCGCGTCCAATACTGCGGATATGACGAGTCAGCGTTGTTAATCTCTACAGCTGAAAACACAGGAAACATTATCAATAAATTATTAATATATTTAGACGGTTTCCTTCTGTTTTTTCACATCACACTCATAATCATTACATTTGCCGGCAAGCTTCATGTGTGCGCATGAGCACTGATTACGCTATGAAGGCATTAAAGGCTCTTTATTATGATTTATGGCTTATTAATATAAACACGCGATTAGTCGACTAAACGCTTAAATGAACTAGTCGACTAAAAAAATCTTTAGTCGAGGGCAGCCCTAGATATTACCAAATTATAGATGTTGGCCATAACGTGAAAATAATTATCTGCTTTTTGGTCAGAATTTTAACATTGGTTAATTCCTAATATATTTATTATAATATATTTATATATATAAAAATCTCACTCGCAGAGGAAGCTGATTGTATGTTCTCGTAAGACGTTTTTCTCCAGATAGATTCATGGTTCTTCTGGCTCGTAAAACGATTAGTTGTGTGTGTGTTTGTGGAGAACCATGTGTGTCTCACATCTGCTCTCACACTGTGGGTGTTTCACTTAATGAGTTTGTGAGTTAATATCTGGATATATAGTTGCGGATGATGTCAAAGCTGCCATGAGTAACACAGTGTCGACATCATGCCTTGTCTGAGAGGGAATTCTGTTCATTTTCACTCTGTCATCTTTTTGAAAAAGATATAAAGGTTTTGTCATTATATGAACAAAGCATTCAGTCTTTCATGCAATATTAAAATAATATGATATTCTACTAAGTTCAATAATGAAAATGCACTAATATTGTATCTGTCATGGATGTATTTAAAATTCAATTTGTAACTTTTTTTTATGGTGATTCGTAATATGCTGTATAAAATATAATAAAGTATATTGCTGTAATTTTTCCAGGAATGTATAAGTTGCTTTCCCATCTTCAAATGTCACAATCAAACTTGCGTAAAATTAAATTAAAAATGCAACTTTGCATGCAAATCTTGGAATATCAAGCAGTTGATAGTCAGATGTTCTGGCTTGTTCAGCGCACATACGTGCAGTTGTGTTTTTGCTAGGATAAGATGGACAGAGTTGTTTCAGGAAGGATCAAAGATGATGTTGAGCTGTTTTGTCATGGAGGGCATTTCACTTTCTCAGAAAGCAGCAGTGCAATGTGTCTGGAAACAATTGAGCTTAAGACCACAGGAGTGCAAAGAATGAAGTGATTTTTTTTCTTGTTCCTGGTGAATTCATTATGGGGGCTGCATGGTTTTACAGCTCAAAAACAGGTTTTCTAAACAAATTATTTACAAAACTGGCTCATAGATGATCTTTGTCAATCTATCATCTTACAGATGTTCACCCTCCACAGACACTAGCATGCTTTCTAATGTCGTCTAGTTCTGTCGTCCTGTGGGTTTATCTTTTACTGCACACATTAGCTGCACTGCAGTCTATTGTTTTTGTTGGATGTCCAAAGTTTTAATGATTTGTTTTGCCTGTTTAACTCTAGGATCTGTGTGGTAGAGATCCAAAAGTAGATCATTACTGTGCGCTGCAAGGTAAGTCGAGCTTTGAATGGAAACTCGTTCACAAACAGTGCCTCTGTTTGAAGTAAAAGTAATAGACTAATCTGTCATTTTCTCAAATATTCTGTCAAGTGTTTTTTCTCAGTCCAACTCTTTATAAGATCTGTTAACATTATCTGTTATTTGTAGTAACACTGCCACCAGAGAGAGTAATGGAGAATCCCAAATCTTTGCTTTCTTCTCCTGAAAATGGAAGGCAGCGTCCACTCAAAGATGCACTGAGGAGAAATGGGAAGAGTGATGTAAGTGTCTGCCATTCAGAAAACTACATATACATTGAATATCAGGTTTGATAACGTAATGTGGCCTAACCTCATAAGGGCTTTTCACACTGTGATTAAACCGGTTATCAGCGTTCTAAACCTCGCTTTTAACCCCGGGTAAAGGAATGTTTCACATTTAGAAGCAGGATTAGCACCAATTTTCACCTGGGATTATGAAACCCTGCTCCGGAGCAGGATTAGCACCGCTTTTGCAAACGACAGCCAATCATGTGACTCACATTCACACACTTTGGACAGTCACAGAAACACTGCATGTTGTTTGTAAACATAAACGTTTGAGCGTTTGATTGGAAAAATGACAGCAACGCAAACCCGTCAATTGGAGTGCAGAAAAGACTGTTTCATTCTTACCTTTATAGTCCGAAAAGTCCATCCAGAAAATACATAATTGTATAGTCGGCAATGTGTTATATGAGGACGAGCCATGCTAGAGCAGGTGTTGTGCGGCATCTGTCCAATCAGTGACACTGACACCGAAAATTATGCAAGTAGGGATGTTAACCCAGGGTTAAGTAATGTACAGTGTGAAACATCAGTTTATGAATACCCAGGATTCATTGTTAACCCCAGGTAAATTATGAGCAGTGTGAAACCTGAAGCAAGATAACCCAAATTAGTTTGGGTTCATCATATTCTGCTCACCAAGGCTGCATTTATTTGATGGAAAATACAGTAAGAACAGTAATAGTTTTTTTTCTATTTGAATATATTGTAAAATGTAATTTATTCCTGTGATCAAAGCTGAATTTTCAGCATCATTACTCCAGTCTTCAGTGTCACATGATCCTTCAGAAATCATTCTAATATGCTGATTTGCTGCTCAAGAAATATTTCTGATTATTATCAATGGTAAAATCAGTTGTATTGCTTCATATTTTTGTGGAAACCATAATCATTTTTTTTAGGATTCTTTTAGTGTATAGAAAGTTTAAAAGAACAGCATTTATTTTAAACAGAAATCTTTTGGTAACAATGTAAACGTTTGTTTAAATTATCAGTTTAATGCATCCTTGCTGATTTTTTTCTTTAAAAAAAAGTCTTTTCAATGGGAATGCAGAATGGTTTGCTAAAACTTCACTCAAAATCGAATATTGTTTTCTGAGTTGTGGGATATCTTGATTAATAAACTTTGTCAAGTTTGCAAATCTTTCCTCTGCCATTCTTGTGCTGTTGATATTAGGATAAGGAGTGTAACGTGTCTGTCATGGATGAAAATCGTCGAGAGTGGATGATTACGTTGTACAATTTGGACAACAACGGGAAAATAAACAGAGAGGTAAAGCTCAGTATCGACAAGCAAATGATAAATAAATCATTTAGCTTTGGTGAGTTTCTCTGGTTGTGATTGTTGCAGAATATGTTGAGCTTGATGCAGACGATCTATGAGGCGGTCGAGGCATCAGTCAAACAGCTGGTGCTCAGCAATGGCACAAGCCTGCGTGTGAAGCTGAGCGTCACTCCATTATCCAGCAGAAAAGGTGAAGACTGAACCTCATGATAAACAAATGGTCTGGTCTGTTTGGTGGAGGCACTGCTGCATCACAAATATTTATGATATAATGCAACTTTAATTTACCTTTTGTCCTTCTTGAGATCGGGATGCTGGGATGCAGTCTGTGAATGAGCGGGATCAGATGGAGGACTCAGTGCGGTGTGTAGAGAGCCATCATTCTCAAAACAGTCTGTGGTGTGGTGTATGAATGAGACGTGATGTATGACGTTATTCTTGAGAAAATACTGATGCAGGAAATGAATTATTTACCCAGTGGAACAAAATTAGAATTATTTACCCAGTGAAACAAATTTAGAAACCAGTGTGAACAAAATTATAACAAAATGTAATAAAATTAGTTACCAACCAGTATTATTTTAGTATTTATATACTATTATAGTATTTATATATTTTTTAAAAATATTAAAGAAAATTAAAAAGTGTATTTTTTTCTTTTCAGTTTTAATTATTTAACAGTTAAACAAAATTAGAAATATTAGAATTATTTATCCAGTGGAACAAAATTTGTATTATATAAATCATTTACCCAGTGGAACAAAATTATAACAAAATGTAATAAAATTATTGTTACCAAACAGTATTATTTTAGTATTTATATACTAATATAGTATTTATATATATATTTAAAATATATATATATATCTTTAAAAATATTAAATAAATATTAAAAAGTCTATTTTTATTTTTTCAGTTTTCATTATGTACCAGTGAAACAAAATTAGAAATATTAGAATTACTTATCCAGTGGAACAAAATATTTATCCAGTGGAACAAAATTATAACAAAATGTAATAAAATTATAGTTACCAGCATTGTTTTACTATAGTATTTTAATATTTTTTTTATTATAAAAAAATTATATTTTATAAAAAAAAATATAAATAAAAAAAGGTTTATTTTTATATTTTCAGTTTTCATTTTAATATTTTTCATTTTAATATTTAACATTTTAATAATTAGTTTTGTTATGTGTATTTGTCATTTTTATAATTTTTTTTTTAAATATTTCTATTTAGCTTTAATTTATTTTTATTTCAGTTTTAGTCATTTCAGTACTTAAACATTTTATTATTATTAGCCAAGGCATCATAACTGAAAATGTACTTTTTTCATCTGATGTTTATATTTTATTTCAGCTTTATTTTAATTAACGTAACAGTTTTTAATAGTTTTAGTTAACAATAACAACACTGTTACCGATGCTATGATACAATATTACAATAACATGTTTTCTATTCTATGATTTTCTTCCATCAGAGGACTGAACTCGGATCAAATGGGTGTTCTGGAGAAGAAGCACTACTCCCTAGATGAAAACACAGAACGTAGGAACCACTATCTGGATCTGGCTGGAATTGAGAACTATGCTTCTCGATTTGAAGGTGATAGCTTGACATTTATCCTTTTGCTTTCTGCAAGATATTTGTCATAAAGGCGTGTGGAGATTCAGTTTTATGAAGGTTTAAATTGCTACTAGATGTTTCCTAAATATAATTTATTCTACTCAGAAACATCTGGTGAGGAGCAGCCTCAGGACAGCCCTGCGCCGCGTGGCCATCACCGTCGCTCTCAACCCGAGACCTGCAGCCCTGTGGAGTCCTCTGGGAGATCCATTCCTTTCCTCAGGTCGCTCCGCAGCCGCAGCAAGTCTGTCGGCTATAGTGGAGCCACAACCAAACCCAGCAAGCTCCATGGGCATCACCCTATGACCTGGTGCCACCCATCCCAACAGCAACCTCTGCTGCACAGCTCCAGCAAACGCATCCGTGCCAGAGCCCGTGAGACGGCATCACCTTCCAGAAGCAACCATGACAGAGATGTACACCCTGGGGGCTTTATGCCTGTTCCTCAAAGACATGAACACCATCATCACCATGAGCATCACCATCACCACCATCATCACCATCACCACCCCTGCGTAAGAGTTCTGAAAACCTCCTGAATGTCTGAGTAGCAAACTCTCATAATCAGTGTTATTTTTTCTGTAAAATTAAAGATGCAGGTGGTTCATTGGCCAAACAGACAAAACTTGAACATTTCTACAATAATAGGGACTGAACCACTGTTTTCGATGATATGAGAACCGCACCTGCTCATAAAAATTCAGTAGAAAAGAATCTGCATTCATTATGCTGGTGTGCAGCTCCCTCTTGTGGTTATGAACGGAATTTGTAGCTCCTATTTTGATTATAATGCATTTGGCATACTTTCCTTTGTGATTTGGAAAATGTGACATGTTAGTATATCCTTAATGATTGTAATATTTGTGAGGTGCAACACAATTTTTTCCTCAGGAATGTGTTTTATAGACTATATGACCACTTTTATTGTATGTTATTACATATATTATTGTTCTCATTTATGTAGTTTTGATTCAACCTGCTTATTATAATACATTGGTTGCAATCAGTGTTTTTTAAAACCAAAGTCTTTACAGCTATATTGCATGTTTATGTTCTGAATAGGGTTACTAATATTATATTAGAAAATGGCATGTTTTATTGTTGACATCATGGTTAAAACTATAAAACACATAATGTACCAAACAAAATAAAAGATTAAATTAAATAAGGGAAACTGCACATTCACTTTTTAAAAGTAGGGAGTATCCCTGTATGGTGAGACACTCAAAAAACAAGCAAGCAAAAAAATGTCACGTTAAACGGATGTCTACAATTATAATTACTTAAATTAGTCTCATTTAGCATTGCTCTGCAAATTTTCATAGGCGAAATCCAGTCATTGTAATAGAAATCCACGTGGTTGGTGTGATCATATTAGCGAAATTTCTATAGTCCATTGTCAACAGTGAAATCACATTAAAACCAAGCAACTTTCTCTTGGTCAACGTGGCGAATTTTCAGGGAACTTTTTCACTCTCACGCAAAACTGATCATGTGGATTCCTATTAAAATGACTGGAAATTGCTTGTGAAATTTCACTGAGCAATGGTAAATGTGACCTCAACTATAAAAGTTTCCCATGCAGACTTCGCTCGTGTTCTAGTTGGTCAAGCAAATTCGCTGTGTTGCCCGAAAGAAAGTTGCTTGGTTTTAAAGTCGGCTTGAAATGGAAGTTGTGATAGTATTTTCTTCCCTGTTGTGACCATAGACTGTAAAAAAGATGTATGACGCACCTTCACCAGGGTTGCCAGGTTTTCACAACAAAACCCTCAAAACTAGCCCAATTGCATTTCAGGTAAAAATCACGCTCTGGGGGGTAAAATCCGCGTTTTTGGAAGGGTTCCCCTCGTAAAATTTGCATTCCAGGGGGTATATATCATATTATTTGGGATCACTTCAACCTGCGGATATGAAAAACAACCCACGGAATCTGTGTTAAAGTAGCCCAATTCCGTGGGAAAACAACAGACTTGGCAACACTGACCTTCACTCTCTTCCATTGTAGTAAATGTGAAGCCGCCAGTGTGTCAATATCGCGCTGACATCTTGAGTTTCGAGTCTGCTTAGTAGTGAACGTGAAATGGAGCCACGACATCAAGGCCCCGCCCACAGAATCGGTTAATACAGTTTACTGCAGAACAACTCATTATGTCGGTGTGAAATAAACAGTTCTGGAAATGTAGAAATTAAAGTTATAACTCCAGTCTCCTCCTGAAGATCCAGAATAAAAGTCTGTTGGTGCTTCAGTGACTCCTTCGCTCAGAGCAGTCGAATCTCAGCGGTCAATCAATCATGATGGCAAAACCCGCGTTTTTATAGCATCAAATAACTAACTAAAACAAAACTTATTAAAAGAACGAACACTTCAGCATGATAAAAACTGCCTAAAATGATATAAACCATCTTTGTAAAAAAATATTTGACGTGTAATTTGATTGTTTAGTTTGTCTCACATCTATACAGTGACTGCTCATGTCCCATTACATTACATGGAGAGAGCGGGGTGTATGACCTATACTGCATCCAGCCACTTGGGGGCGATCGAGGCGCTTTGGCTTCACTTTTCAGGACTCGTGTGGCACGCTTGATTGTGATGTATATAGGCCCTGTCCCAAATGGCACCCTAAACACTCACGGCCTTCCTACGAGTCCGCACTTTTGTGACGTAACGTCGCTTTGACTGTCCGGAAGAAGTCTGCCGCGGAGCTCGCACCAGCGCAGGCTCAGCAAAAGTGCGCATCGAAGGGGGCATATCGGCCGCAAAGGGGGCGCTCGCGAGCACCCTTCTGAAGCCTAAAATTGACAAATGGGACACCCTCTGGTCTCGTGGACTTAACGGACACGTGCACGTGGTAGCCATTGTCCAGTCCACAAGACCGAAAGTGCATAGAAGTGTGCCATTTGGGACAGGTCCATACAAGTGATGAAACGGCTTCTGGAACATGTAGGGCGGGACTTGATATTATCCATTGGAACTGATTGGATGGATGTGGTTTGCTATTGGTCGATCTCATGTGAGTGACAGGTTGCCCCGCCCTCACGTCAGTCAACGCGACATCAGAGAAGAGATGTCATGGCAAGAGGGAGGGGAGGTTATTTTGATTAATGATTATGAAACAATGTGCATGGATAAATCATTCATAATGCTGCAATATTCCATAAAAAATAAGAATTATCAATTATGATTTCATGGTGATTTTAAAGTGACCTGTGTAAACTAGTAGACCTTTTTTGCCTCACCTTCAGAATATATCTTCTTTTTCCTTTTTCAATGGTTAACCCAGAAAATACCAGATTTTTCCTACAGCCACAGAATGTGATTGTACCGACTGTTGTCTCTATTGATGGTCAATAAGCACAGGTAAGAGACTTCTTTTTTCTTAGCAGCCGTACAAAACCTAATTGCTGTTTAACCTCTGCCTGTTAGCCATGAGAGTATGAGACAGCTGCTTCTAAAAATAACTAACCCCTTCTCAACTCTCTCCCTCCTCATGCTCTCGCTCAGCACATGTATATGTTGGTTGAAAGACGGCAGAAGAAACACACCACGACTCCTAAAGGCTGACAGCTCTAAGAAGTTTCCTTGATCTTGGGAGCTGACAAACACAGCCATGAAGAGCTTGAAGTTCCTAGCAGCCGAGGGCTTCGTCCAAACCGGAACAAATGCGTGTAAGAACCTCCACTGCTTGTCTTGCAATCTCTACCCAATCCTCTTCAAGGCCAGCTATCTGTGTGAGGAGGCCACGATGCTCCACGACTTGGTCCAGACGTGGCCTCTGACGGAGATCAACTTGCGCAAACTGTTAGGCCGGACCCCGGACTGTCCAGATGATCTCACGTCCCGCACCTGCAGGCTCTGTCTGGAGGCCTTTCTCACAGGTTTGAAGGACTATGTGTTTCAAGCTCCAAGCATGTATACAAAAAAGCTACGTGTGGTGGATATAGTCGGTCTGCAAGACACTGAACACCAGGTCTGTCCCTGCAGACGGACCCTCGGCCGTTGGGCACGAACCGAGCTGCTAACCCGCATGTGCTACGAGACTATGGAGTACATGCAGACCGGTCAAGCGGCGCCATCAGCGTTTCACGTGGAGATAGATGTCCGCGTGGATGCTTTTGTTACCGGACGGAACAACGAGGTGGTGGCTCAGGCTCTGTTGCTACGCAGACATTGCCCGTTAAAACTGTTCTTCGTTGGCCTGCGTGTGGATTCGTTGAGCCTCAGGAACCTCTTCTTCCTCCTGAAGCTGGTGGAGTCACACGGCCTGCAGAAGCTGGAAGTGGTGCACAACGTACATCTGGAGGCTCCACACATTGAGGTAATGCTCTCCCAGCTGAAGTTCCCCCAGCTGCGCTCGATCACGTTTCCTGCACAGGCTTTGAATGTACACAGGTTGGGCCCGGATGACGAAGGCCTCATAGGAGTTCTGGGTGAGCTGATGAGCAAACTGACGGAGCTGAGAGAGCTCTCTCTGGGGTTCTCCACTCTTACAGGACATCTGAGGAGACTGCTGAGGTAAAGACTTTAAAGGAACAGGTCACCAAAAAATGAAAATTATCGCATAATTTACTCACCCTCAAGCCATTCTTGGTGTATATGACTTTCTTCTTTCAACCGAACACAATCGGGAGTTATATTAAATAATATGAAGTGCATCCATCCATCATAAAAGTAATCCATATGACTCCAGGGAGTTAATAAATGCCATCTGAAGTGAAGCGATGGATTTTTATAAGAAAAATATCCATATTTATAACTTTATAAACTACAATCACTGGCTTCTGGCAACGGCTGTACACGCATTCACGTAGAGTTCAGTTCCGGCAGAAGGGTGACCTCTGACCCGATGTAGGTTGTAGGACGTAGCGTAAGCTTTTTTTAAATTGATGAACGTGGAAGCGCAGAGAATAAAGCAAAACAAAACACCAGTCACGAATTAGAAGTCTAAAACAAGAAGTTTTAAAGAAAAATGTCAGAGGATTCTGATATAAGAGAAGAGGCGCTACGTCGTAATTCTGTTGCCGGAAGCCTGTTATTATAGTTTATAAAGTCTTAAATATGGATATTTTTCTTACAAAAACCCTTAGCTTCACTTCAGAAGGCATTTATTAACCCGCTGGAGTCGTATGGATTACTTTTAGGATGGATGGATATGCTTTTTAGCGCTTCAAAAAACTTCAAAATGCCATTACAAAACTGGGAAGAGCCAGAATATTTTTTTAACTCATGATTGTGTTCGACTGAAAGAAGAAAGTCATGTACACCTAGGATGGCTTGAGGATGAGTAAATTATATGATAATTTTCATTTTTGGGTGAACTATCCCTTTAAAACAACAATGTGACCACAGCTACCGTTTAACTCCTGCATATATATTGTTAAAAATAAAGGTTCCTTTTTGGCATCTGAAGAACCTTTAACTTCCATGGAACCTTTCCAGGGTTCTTTAAGACCAGTTCACAACTGCACTGACAGATGCTTTGTCGGGTTTTGTCTGTTCAGTGTGTTAACCCTGTCGGTGTCTGACACCATTGGTCGGCTCTTCGTTTTTGCCGATTGAAAAGCAAAATTCTTGGAACATTTCAATTCTTGGAATGTCTGAGATCTGCGTCGGTCGGTGTAAGAGTGTAGATCACATAGACTTGCGCTCAAAAGTTTGGGGTCGGTAAGATTATTTATGTCTTTGAAAGAAGTCTCATTTGCATCTATTTGATCAAAATACTGTAAAACAGTAATATTGTGAAATATTATTACAATTTTAATTTTTTAAAATTTTTTTTTTTACAATTATTACAATTGTAATATTTTAGTTTTACTATATGCCTGTGATCATATCTCATAATTAGACCAGTCTTCAGTGTCACATGATCCTTCAGAAATCATTCTAATATGCTGATTTGCTGCTTGAGAAACATCTCTGATTATTATGAATGTTGAAAACACTTGTACTGCTTCATGTTTTTGTGGAAACCATGATACACACTTTTTTTTACCGACCCCAAACATTTGAACAGTAGCATATAGGCGATCTTTTTCACTTAAATGTAAGATCTGAGAATCTTATTTGAGGGTTTGCAGCCTAATCAAATGTTTAAAGGAACACTCCACTTTTTTTGAAAATAGGCTCATTTTCCAACTCCCCTAGAGTTAAACAGTTGAGTTTTACCGTTTTCGAATCCATTCAGCCGATCTCCGGGTCTGGCGGTACCACTTTTAGCATAGCTTAGCATAGTTCATTGAATCTGATTAGACCGTTAGCATCTTGCTCAAAAATGACCAAAGAGTTTCGATATTTTTCCTAATTAAAACTTGACTTTTCTGTAGTTACATCATGTACGAAGACCGACGGAAAATGAAAAGTTGCGATTTTCTAGGCCGATATGGCTAGGAACTATACTCTCATTCCGGCGTAATAATCAAAGAACTTTGCTGTCGTACCATGGGTGCAGCAGGCGCAATGATATTACGCAGCGGCTGTGACCCCCTGCTTGCACAGGGAGCGTGCCTTGCAACCATGGAGACATTTGTGAGAGACGCTGCGTAACTCTGCGTCGAAACTCTTTGGTCATTTTTGAGCGAGATGCTAACGGTCTAATCAGATTCAATGAACTATGCTAAGCTATGCTAAAAGTGGTACCGCCAGACCCGGAGATCGGCTGAATGGATTCGAAAACGGTAAAACTCAACTGTTTAACTCTAGGGGAGTTGGAAAATGAGCTTTTCAAAAAAAGTGGAGTGTTCCTTTAATATGAAACCGTGTTGTCTAGCAGGTTGTTGTTGAAATAGCTCCTTGTTTGTTGTGTGACTGCAGACAGCTGTCCTGTTGCAAACTCTATTTAGGCCAGGACATGACTCTGGCAAAACAGTACGTTCTACTTTCACTGTAAATAGCAGTTCATGTGTCTTATAACAGTCAAAACATCACGTGTCACACAGGTGCCAAAACACTCTCTGACCCATGATATTAATTCACTCCAGAAGCTTATGTAGCATGTTTAATTATATATACCTAGGACTTTATATGGATTTCATGAAGTTTCCTCAGTGCTGTTTACAGAAGAAAATTATATATATATGTTTTTTTACACATATATAATCTTCTGTAGAAAACAGCACTTTTCCTCCTAAATATATTCCTCCGATATATATATATATATACACACACACATATATAACAAAGATGCAATAAATTGAAGTGACTTTTTTTAATGTTACAAAATATTTTAAATAAATGCTGTTCTTTTGAACATTATATTCTTCAAAGAATCCTGAAAAAGTTTCCACAGTTAAGCAAAGGTTTTCAGCATTGATAATAGAAAAAGTAGAAATAAAACAAATGTTTCTTGATCAGCAAATCAGCACCACAAAACCAGTCATAAGGGTCGATTTTTTTTAAATTGAGATTTATACATCGAGCATACGCCTCTTTTTTAGATGTGAAATCTAGAAATCGCAAATGATCTTGAACTTGTGCACAGCTGAATGGTTTCAGTTCTCTGTGTTATAAATGACACCTAATTAATGTCATTTACATATAAAAGATCACCAGTCATCGTCCAAATCCTGGGGTGCAAATCTGAGGGTGCACAAAAATCAAAATATTGAAAAAATTGCCTTTAAAGTTGTCCAAATGAAGTCCTTAGCAATGCATATCCACTCAAAAAAATACATTTTTGATATATTTATGGTAGAAAATTTACAAAATATCTTAATAGAACATGATCTTTACTTAATATCCTAATGATTTTTGGCATATAATTTTGACCCATACAGTGTATTGTTGGCTATTGCTACAAATATACCCGTGTGACTTATGACTGGTTTTGTGGTCCAGAGTCACATATTAGAATAATTTCTGAAGAATCATGTGACTGACTAAAGACTGGAGTAATGATGCTGAAAATTCAGCTTTGATCACAGGAATAAATTACATTCTACAATGTATTCAAAAAGAAAACCCATTATTAAACATTATAAATATAAAACTATTAATAGTTTTAATATTATAGTATGTAAATCTATTATTATTATTATAAGGTGTAAATCTCATTATTTGCGATCATTTCTAAACACTTTGGAGTAACTTTAATCTGTTTGTTTTACCAGTCCACTAAACACTCCTCTGCAGTGTATTGAGTTAGCGAACTGTAGTCTCAACGCAGTGGACATGGCCTACTTCGCCAACAGCCTACACAGTGAGCACATAGTAAAGCTGGACCTGAGCGGTCATGCGGTGGCGGACGTCTTCCCCAACACCTTCCGGAAGCTCCTGCATCGCTGTTCTGCCACACTCACTAGCCTGGGTCTGGAGGAGTGTGGACTGGACGATGAGACCCTGGATACGCTCACCCAAGCACTGAGACCCTGTCACGCGCTACAGGAATTAAAGATCCTGGGTAATCCACTGAGCACAGCTGCCCTGCGCCATCTCTTCAACACACTGGCTCTGGGTTTTCCTGCTTTGAGGTACAGTATGACTATGCGTTCATTGGGGTTCATTGCTTTTTTTTACGTTTTCAACTTTCTTTAGTGTGTAATGTTGCTGTTTGAGCATGAAAAAGGTCTGCAAATTTCCAAAACACAAAGTCACTCCAAAGGGAGATATGACAGTTTTGGCCAATAACCGATAATTCTTTATATTTGAAAGCCAAAAACCGATATATTGGCCGATAAATCTAAATCAAAATTTTTATATAATTTTTGAAAGCCTGATTACAAAAACAAAAGTCTCACCATTTAAAGCAATGTCCAACACACAAATAATTACAAAATGTTCTCATTATAATTTTATGTAGCCTATATGACAGACTTGCGCTGCACGTTGAACAACTGTATTTTCCTTTTTGAAGTGTCATATTTCAAAACCATCATGGTGGACAGTGCGCATCTGAAGTGTCTCAGCTGAAGGAAATAATCCATTATTTATCAGCTTTAATATATTGGCCAAATTTTCTTATCGGGCCGATAACGATAACATTAAAAGTCAACATATATTGGTCGATACCGATATGGTGGCTGATACATCGTGCATCCATCGTGAGTTATTTTCTAAATCAGTGCACAGTTTCTGAACTCCCTCATGCGTCCCAACAAAGACTATAGATAGAAAGGGACTTTGGTGCCAGTTCGTATACTATCCATCTTAAATAGTATTCGAAATTAGAATCAGTGTCCCAAATCGTAGTGTTGAAATAAGTGTTTTAAAGATACCCGGTCGATACTAAGACACATTAGGGGATTTGAATTATCAATGCACTCACAAAAATGCAGAATCAAATCGTTAATCAAATTGCATCAAATTTTATTGTGAAGCATATTGAATCATTCTGAATTTTCAAAAATCGTTCTTGAATCGAATTGAAAACCTAATTAACTGTCTATCTAAAGATTCACACCCCTGGTTAGTAGTGTAGAAACTCACGTTTATGGTAAGGAGCGGAACATTTCCAAAACACACTTGAAGCAGTTGACCAATCACAACACACTGGTCCAGCTGACCAATCAGAGCACATTGTGCTTTTCAGAAGGAGGGGCTTTATAGAGACAGGAGCTAAACAGAGCATTACTGACAGACTGGGAAGAGAGGAGCTGCAACAATGGAGAATATGGGGAAAATAATGTGTGTTTTGAACATTCAAGCATGAAAACTAATTCTAGTAGAGCCCAAAAACAAAATCAATACTTTGTAAAAATGCATAATAGCTTTTTGACTGTAATTTGATTGTATTGTCCCACAGATATGTTGAGCTGCCCGTCCCTCGCGACTGTTATCCTGAAGGTGCATCCTACCCGCTGAATGATACGACACTGATAAATTACGACAGGGAGAAGTTCCAGCAAGCCAGGACTGAACTTGTTGGCATTCTAGAGAGGGAGGGAAAAAAAGACATAGAAGTCTGCACGCCATTATTTGGAGCCTATGATCCTGACATCAACGAGACGAGCAATGAGCTAGGAGTCTCCATGTTGCAGTCGTTCAGCAGTGTCGTAGGCAACTTCATTGACACAGTCAATAGTGTCACCCAACGGAGAGAGCAGAGTTAGACGGTGGAGTGAGACGTTCACAATGAACGAGAACTTATGTTTTCAACATTTATAATAAATGTTTCTTGAGCAATATATCAGCATATTAGACTGACTTCTGAAGGATCATGTGACACTGAGGACTGGAGTAATGATGCTGAAAATTCAGCTTTGATCACAGGAATAAATTACATTTTAAAATATAACTAATTTTAAGTTGTAATATTTCTAAATATTGCTGTTTTTTTATGATCAAATAAATGCAGCATTGAGCACGAGACCGTCAAAAACATTTTATGCTGTTTGAAGTGTTAAAAATAATGTTGAGTGTTTTTGTGTGTACGCTATATATATATATATATATAAAACAGTTCAGTGCCTGCAAATAATACATAAACATGTAATAATGTATATTGAGATGAGCAATAAAGAACTCAAAATATTTTTATCTATCCATAACAGGATTCATTTGTGATTGTGCTTCATCTCAACTCATGAAAAGTAAACATTGTTTAGGTTAATTGTAGTTATGAAATTGTGCTCGTCTTGTCATTTTTTTGTTTTTAAGTTAAGTCTTTGTATTTAAACAAATGGCTTTATCTTTGGAATTTAATGTAACATCCCATTAAACATTATTTGAATAGACAAAAACAACATTACATTTCAAAGAAAAAAAAAAAAAAAAAAAAACAAACTACAGGCATTTGAAGACTTTTGTCAGAAAGGACATTTTAATAAGTATAAGGACTTTTCACATAATACATTTTCTCTTAAATACAAGACACCAGACATCACATCAAAGCGGAGCTTCAGCCTCATCACACTCATCCTACTTCTTTGCCCACTCCGCTTTTTCCTTATTTTCACGGACAACCTCCTCCAGATATGGCTCAAGGTAAGGAACATCCTACGAAGAACAATGAACAGCAGTTGAAAACAACTTGTATCCGAAAGATGTTTAAAAACAAATTAGTTAAAATTAATATTCTGTCATTTACTCGCCCTCACATCAAATGCATATACACTTCCATGGAAAACAAAAGCCAATGAAGATGGATATGTTGCTATACAATGAAAGTAAATCTTTGTAACAAGCATATTAGAATGATTCTGAAGCTATACGATGTGGGTGAGAAACACCAAAATGTAATAATCAACTAAAAAAAAATCTTTCAAATCTCTTGCATACTGAAACTTTTGTGTTCCACAGAAGGGGCAGCACTAAACATTCTACAAATATAATACACATTTAATGTTAAGATGCTTGTCAATGATATTTGGGACATACAAATACATATTTAGTATACCACAATAATAAACTGAAATCTAAGTGTATATATAACTTTAATAATCCCTCGAGACAATCTCCTTTCCAGGGGTGTAAAATACTTGAGTAATTTTACTCAAAACTATTTTAAACCGACTACTAGTATTTTTACTTGATTTCATTTTTTCAATTTTATTTTCTTACGGTAAACAGAATTTCAAACAGGTAAGAACCAATGAATTTTGTTTTTGTGAATCAAGCACACACGTTTCAACTTTCATCAGGGATATTTCTGGCTTCAAAAGTTCGCCATCAAATCTGAGGAAGCATATTAGGGTAGCAAAATTGCATTTTTTTTGTCCGTTTTGATATAGCCATTGGCTGTCTATACAGTATATTGGCTGAGTGCTCAAGATTGAGAACAAATAAAATTAGTGCAAAAATTAATATTTGTGGCAGCTATGATTGCTTTTTGAGCCAAAATTGTGGTATCAACCCTAATATGCAGAGAGATGGATTATTTTTTCCTAAAAGTCTATGTTTGTGTTCATCTGAAGAAAGTGCTTCATGGGATGGCATGAGGTTTTAAAGGATGGAGTATCCCTTTAAGGGCTGTATTTTTATGTTCCACTGTGCTGCATTTAAATTAGATGTGTTTGACCTGTGACATTGCATTCTGTTTTCTTCCTTTAACCAAACCTTTGTATGTCTGTCTGACAAAACAAGACCTTCGTTCATCTTCGGAACACAAATTAAGATATTTTTGATAAAATCCGATGGCTCAGTGAGGACTCCATTGACAGCAAGATAATTAACACTTTCAGATGCCCAGAAAGCTACTAAAGACATATTTAAAACAGTTCATGTGACTACAGTGGTTCAACCTTAATGTTATGAAGCGACGAGAATACTTTTTGTGTGCCAAAAAAACAAATATCTAGACAAAACAAATACTCTATCTCTAGTGATGTATCAAACTGCCAAAGTCACGTGATTTCAGTAAACGAGGCTTTGTTACGTCATAAGTGTTTCAAAATGTTTCGAAATTTCAATGGTTCACGTGACTTTGGCAGTTTGATACACGCTCCGAACCACTGATTCGAAACAAAAGATTCGTAAAGCTTCATGAAGCAGCGTTTTGAAATCGCCCATCAATAGATTTTGTTGAATAAAGTCGTTATTTTGTTTTTTGGCACACAAAAAGTATTCTCGTCGCTTCATAACATTAAGGTTGAACCACTGTAGTCACGTGAACTGTTTTAAATACGTCTTTAGTAGCTTTCTTGGGCATCTGAAAGTGTTAATCATCTTGCTGCCAATGCAGGCCTCACTGAGCCATCGGATTTTATCAAAAATATCTTGATTTGTGTTCGGAAGATGAACGAAGGTCTTACGGGTGTGAAACGACACGAGGGTGAGTAATTAATGACAGAATTTTCATTTTTGGGTGAACTAACCCTTTAGAGTACAATGTAAAGTTACTTACTCGAGTATGTTTTTGGCCAGATACTTACAGTATCTGTACTTTCACTTAAGTATAATTTGAGTATTTTATTCACCCCCGGTTCTTTCTCACCTCCTCATATTTAGTCCACTGGTCCTTGGGAAGAATCTGTTGCTTCATGGTAAGATCCAGAGCTCTCTTGATGCGGAACATCCTGTCATTGTAAACCGGTTCTGGAAGCCGACGAACGGCCTCTTTCACATTACTGTCCTCGTAGATGGTGTCATCCCGCATCAAACCTATATGACATGAGGCAGAAAGTAGTACGTTTGCATACTATATATTGTTTCTCCTTGAAGGTCACAATTTCTAAACAATGCACTGTCAGCAATGGCACTGCTTACCAAGTTTGTTGAAACCGCATGCGTTGTAGTACCACTTTTTGAAGCCCACCAGGAGCCTGCCGGTTGCAGCTGTACAAGGACAGGAACAAATGACTTAATAATGTGGCGTTTATGGTGACTTACAAGTGTTGTTTGGGTTATTATAGCAGAAAAATCACTGGTAAACTGTCACAGCTGACATGAGATTCAGTTAACGGTCTCTACACATCAGAGAGTGAATCACGGACCATTTATTTCTCTCTAATACTAAGAACACACACACAAAAACAGTTATTACAAGCGATGAGGGAATGTACACACATTTCGACGGGGACACAGTAGAGGACATCAGAGCTTCACATGACAAAACTAACAACTGCGTCAACAAACTGTCATTCTAACCGCACAGAAAGGAGGCGGGCTCTAAAATAACGACAACAAATTAATTAGCTCGCAATTTTAAAAAAATCTCACACAAATAACACATTTTACCTGGTGCCCTCGACGCCATTTCTGTTCACTAGCAAAGTCGCACAGTATTGTGGGATATGTGACGTCTCTTCTTCTTCTTTTAGTTTTATGGCGGGTATACCGCCACCTACTGCATTGGAGTGTGCAAAATCATGGCTTCATGACTTCTACTAAGACCAGTTTCCTACAAAAACCTAATTAAAGCCTTAATAACTTAATATATCCCATTTCCTTCCTAGTTCAATAATGCATTCTTTAAGATTCTTCATTTTCCCCCCTAAATTTCCCACAGTTTATAACATTTTAAATGTATTTATTTGTTCTATCTTTTCTTTGCATTTGCAAATCTATGTTTAATGTGTTAAGAATTGTATGTCCTAACCATAGATTTATGTTTCTACTTTTAAATGCGTTGTTTTGTTTTTTGTATATTGTAATATTCTCTGTTATCTGAATTATAAATGTTGCTCGTAATTAATGATTTGCCTTCAATCTTTCCACATCATCATGATTTAATATGTGACATCTCGTCCGGTGATTACACAGTCTTCTTCTCTCAGCAAGTGATTGGTTGTCATTGGCTGTCACAAATTTTATTTAAAGAGTTTTTCTTCATCAATCTATTTTTTATTTTCTAGGAAACTTTTTAGCTATAATTTTATTTATATTAAATATACACAATTCAGTGTTTTCACACTTCACTGACAAAATATGAGACACAATAAAAAGATTAACATTTATTATGCAGTTTTCTTTATTTTTTCCCCCCACATATTTAGATGCAAGCAACTTTAGGGACAAAGTTGTTCACGATTAATATATGTGGTTTTAGCTCTAACTAGGCTGGTAGAAATGTATTTTCGTGTTCTGAATGTACATACTATAGTAGTTACAATAGCTGAGTAATAACTAGATACTAACCCTGAACCTTCCCCTACATCTAACATTAACCCATGTAGTTTCCTTATCTTACTTTATTGTGTAAGTGCACATACTGAAAAATAAAGTGCAACCACTAACCCTGAACTTATACAAATGCACCAAGGGTAATTATGAACCTCCATTTAAACTGGAATATATAATAAGATGTGAACAAGGGCAGTTCAACTTTTAAAGTCACCACGAAATCAAAATGGACAATTCTTGTTTCTTAATGGAATATTGCAGGATTTGTATTTTTTTTTTTAACTCATGTGCCCTCATAATCTTTAATTAAAATAACTTCCCCTCCCTCTTACATCAACATCTCTTCTCTGATGATGACGTGTTTACTGGCGTGAGGGCGGGGCAACCTGTCACTCACATGAGATCCACCAATAGCAAACCACAACCATTCAATCAATTCTCCATGGACAAAATCAAGTCCCGCCCTACATTTGTTCGTGTTTGAGAAGCAGTTTCACTCAGATAGACATCACAATAGGGAAGAAACGGGTGTGCCTCATACATCTTGAAAAGTGAAGCTGCGGGCTCCTTGATCGCCCCCTGGTGGCTGGATGCAGTACAGGTCATAAACCCTGCCCTCTTTATGTGAACGAATGGCACTCAAGTAAAAAAAAAAACAATTAAATTACGTTTCCAATGAAATTTTCCGACAGATGGTTTTGGTCATTTAAGGTAGTTATCACGCTGATATATATTCGATTGTTCGTTTTTGTGATAAGTTTGATTTTAGCTAGGAATTTGATGCTACAGAAACGGGCCGTATCGTTATGATTGACAGTTGTGATTGACAGCTTCTCCTGAGGACTGTCGGAGCTTCGAAGGGAGATTGAAGATATATAACTATTAGTTTTTGATTTCTGTGTTATTTCACACTGACAAAATGAGTTGTTCAGCAGTAAACTGTAACCGACCAACAGGATTTGACGGATCACTGAGCTTTTTCGGTAACGTTAAATGTGGGCTTTATAGGCTAATTAATAAATGTTATTAGCTAAGATAACGTTAGCCATGACGGGAAAAAGCAGGTGATCGTTATCTGGCAGTTACTAAAGTAATAATTAGCAGGACAAAACTAATGATAGCCTACTCTAATTAATTATAGAGCACTGTCTACAGCAATCGATCTCCTGTAAGGTTAGTTGAACTTGGTTTAAAATGGCAGGACCGTTTCTGACATTTTAGAGTTGTTTCTATTATAAAGTTTATCTACAGAATTTGCTGTTTCAAAAATATTATTGCTATAGAAACAGAATATTATTTTACATGTTGAATTTTAAATTGTGTATAATTTATATATTTAAAATACATCAATTACGATATGTTGTTTTGACCTATCCCAATGTATTGTTGTTATCACTAGTAATTTATTTGAAAACGAACAATGTACATTAATAAACATTCAAATAAATGTAAATTCCTCTTTGCCAGATGTAATTAAATCATTGTTTAAGCCAAGTGAAAAAAGAAAGGAGGAAAAGAATAATTTAATAAACAACAGATAATAAAACAAATGATGACGCAGACGTCTAGGCGGAAGTTTGATACCGCGACTCAGCCTCCGGGCTCCACTGACGATTCCTTCTGCGCATGCCCAGGCTCCAAACTGACGTTTTTGAGTAACATGTCAACGGCCATCGTCGTATGTTTTACGTTCAGTTCGTTACAATGGAAGGAAGCGGCGTCGCGTCGTCCATCTTTTTTTACAGTCTATGGGAAGAAAACACTACTGCAACTCCAGTTTCATGCCGATGTTAAATGTTTATTTATAAAACTATGATCATACAACCCAACTATAAAAAAGTAATTTAATTTAATTCTGTACATCTACAACGTTTTCTGAAATCTTTCGAAGTCTTCAAGAGTGGCTAATGCTACTTCTGAGCAGAAAACGTCATCAGGCAGGAACACCAAGCGATCCAAAGAGATGTAGTTGGGTTGAGATGGTTGGTACTGAGCCCGGCCCAAGTACTCTAGAAACAAGTGCCGCTCTCGGATGCGAAGGAATTTGGCATTAAGGACCTTTGAGAAGTCAAAAAATAATTAGCATGTTGAACAACACAAAGTAAACTCACACTACATGGAACAAAGACATTATTTACCATTTAATACAGCAGAACGGACTGATTATTTCTCTTTGAAAATGCAATTTATATAAATATGACACAGTATTTGAATTCAGTATACAAAACCATGCAATAGAAATACCATGCAAAATGCCTAGCACAGCTCTAAATTTGTGTTTATAATTTTTGTATGAAAGATTAAATAATATGTACCTGTGGGAACTTTGCAATAAGTGAGTGTGGAACATCCATGGTGTTGTGAACGAAGTCAAATATTTGGGTGAGTTTTCTTTTATTAGCGATTAGAACTTTAGGAACAGTGGTGACAATGTGTTGGATTTCATTTCCACGAAATCCAAACTCCAGTTCACAAACCTGGATGAGAGAAAAAAAATGAATATCTGTCACAATATTATGATTTAAAAAAATTAAGCAAGACCAATAAAGTGTCAGACCTTTAGATTCTCCTTAATTGGCTCTAAACTTCCACACAGTAGTCTCGGTAGACGAGTCACAACATTTCGGGTCTGAAAGCATAAATCATGACAACACTCATGGTAAATGTAGCCCTTAGAAAAAAGGTATGAGTGGATCTTAAGAGTGACATTATTTTATGTAATTAAACTTCACCTTCTCAGCACTGAGTCCCAAATGCTGCTGAAAAAATCCAAGGCGGTTGTCAAGCCTCTCAACACTGAAGTTAAGCAGGTATGGAGCTTTGCTCACCATGGCGGCCACAGACTCCTGACTGAACTTCTTTGTTTTCAAATAGGACACCCTTAAAATATACAAGAAGGTAACATTTAGAAGAAAATTAGCAACAAATGAAGCAGTCGGACATCCACAGACATCCACGTCAAGTGTTTCAATGCCCAAGTCAAGGCTCAAATCACTTTCTAAATGCTGCACGTTAGTTTATTTGATTAAGTGGACCTTTTTTCAAAGTCTTGATTTTTTTTTGGCTCTACTAGTTTCAGTTTTCATGCTTGAATGTTCAAAAAACACTTAATCTTCCACATATTTGACACTGTTGCAGCTTCTCTCTTCCCAGTCTGTCAGTAAAGCTCTGTCTCTATGAAGCCCCCCCTACCGAAAAGCTCAATGTGCTCTGATTGGTCGGCTGAACCAGTGTGCTGTGATTGGTCAGCCGCTTTGAGTGTTTTTGGGAAATGTCCCGCCCCTTACCATAACCGCCAATTTCAACACACAACTAACTCAACCAGGCCCCGCTCCTTTATTTTGCATATTCCTTGGGCAGGAATTATTTAAATGAGGAATACTGTGACATGTTCGTTCCCGGAAGAAAACTCAAGACTACAATGGAGGCGTTTCAGGGAGTTCAGAAACAGTGACACTGATATAGAGAATAACTCCCGCTGGAGGGACTGTTTTCATTTCATTTTTCACGCTAAAGAAAGATGAACATGTAAAAAAGCATAATAGGTCCTCTTTAAATTCTCTCTCTAACCTGGCTTCAAGGTTGTCCAGGCTTTCTGTGAGGATGAAGGGGTTCTTGGTGAGCAGTGTGCCCAGTTTAGACTCCTCAACTCCCAGATCTTTGAGGAAGAGTAGTTTGGGTGCAACATCAGCATGGAAGTCAAGCCTAACCAGCATGGAGCCCACATTGGGTCTCCGCTCCAGTTCCCACAGGTTGACACCTGGAAATTGACCAAAAGATTAGACAAATCCAAAAGAATCCAATATAACTTACTAAAGATATGAGACATACCAAGCTGGACAAGTTTGCTGAGAGTTTCTGATTTATCCACATAAGGTCTGAGTGTGAAAGAGTCCGGCGGAAGGGCAGAAGGTACTTGGATCTGGACTGCTTCCTCCTCACTGATTTCCTGAAGCGGAGAAGGACGCACAACTGCATCCAAGCCTATAATATAGTTAGCATGACAATTTAAGTATCAGGGATTCACATGCAAGTATAACTATATATAGGGCATATATACATACCTATATCCGAAAGAGACGCTTGGCTTGATATTTGATGCACGTTAGAATTTTCTAATGGCACAACATGTTTTCCAACCTCTCTCTGAGCGAGATCAGTCTTATTATTATAGAGCTCTGATGAAGCAGCCTGGTGGTCCGTTAAGTTTCGTCTTCCAAACGATGTCCATGTCTCTCTACCGTGTCTCTGTGTGAGACTGTGGACAGGCGGCTGTCCGCGGCTGAGCTGCAGCAGGACGTGATGCGAGCGCTGCTGCAGTGTGCGTGTCGACGGCTGGAGAGCTGCAGATAACGGCCTCGAGAGCAACAAACTCACACATCGCTGACAAAGATGCATGACGACTCAAGCGTTTTCCTGGGTGGAATAAGATTGCGTTACATGATTATAGATCCTCCTAAGAACCAGATTTAATTTTTTTTTTTTTTGTGTGATTTTATTTTTATGTCATTACATTGTTTGGAGCACAAGAAAACACTGACGAAGGCAGAACAGCAGAATGCTTTGTTGAACGTTTGCCAATAAAAATTATTTTAGAGTGCAGACTTTTTGCATTGATGTATTTGGAGCATAAGAAACAAATGGAAAAATATGAATAAAAGATATTTTAGAGGACACTAGTTATTAAAAATAAAATGATATAAGACATGTATATGCAAAAACAAAGTTTTATTTATTTATAAATTTTTAGGTTTCAGGCTATTTTTAACCAAAGTTTGTATAAAGATGATTCTCAACTATGTTATGAAAGATATAACAGAATGATTTGATATACTATTTTATTTTATGCAATATGTGTGTAAAATGGCCATAAATGGGTAGTCACATTCTAAATAATCTAAATATTGTATCTATAAATTGCATATTAATGTGTTCTTGGGGCAACATGCAACGAAAACAAATAAGTGTAATAATGGGAGTAATAACTTTTCATAAGCATATCTCATATTTCATAGGAATATTGATATCGATGTCCTGTTTTGTATCAGAAAGTCAAATTCTGATTTGAAACCCCATAACTTTTTCCGACAAACAATTTGAAAATTAGTCAGATTTAAATGATAATTACAAAACATTATATTGCGCGTTCACGAAACAACGTCTGCTCCCGCGTCAACACAACACGCATGCGTCGTGGTGCTCTCGTGGACACGCATTTGAGATTAATATTTTGTAAATAAAGTGGTAAATTGTTTTTTTTATAACGCAAACAAAGCACTCGCGTCGCTTCATAAAATTAAGGTTAAACCACTGGAGTCACGTGATTACTTTTATGATGTATTTACCCTTTTTGGGCTTGAAAATGGTAGTTGCGTAAATTGTCAATGGAGGGACAGAAAGAGCTCAGATTTCATTAGAGATCTTAATTTGTGTTCCGAATATGAACGAAAGTATTACGGGTTTGGAACGACATGACGGTGAGTAATTAATAAAATAAATTTAATTTAAAACTGTGACATTTATGGTCTCAGTGAAATTCGCTAAAATATAAATGTCCTCTACAGAGGAAAAAAAAAGTCTCTTTCTGGGTCTCTGGAGAATATTGTGAAAATACATATTTGATTAAATAACGCATGCGTCAGTGGGCATTAGATATGACTCCAATGTCACTCATTGCTACAACAACATGATAAAGTCATCTCTGGAGAATGTGAAAAGTGAGACAAATTATGCAGTTTATATTAAAGCAATGTTACAGCGAATACTGTATATATCACAAACATAAACTGACGTCTCGTAAAAATAAGACATTACCTGTTTTCTGTGGCAGCACAAACCTCTTCAGTCTTCACTGATGCGAGTTCACGTGTTGTTTTCAGTCTTTGCTCTTCGCTGGTGAGTCACAGCGCCCCCTAATGCACGGATGATTCATAGAATAATCAATTCAGTCAGGGGACAAAAAGATTAATTAATTACTGTTTATTACAAAAATTACGCAACACGGTAGTACCAAGCCAGGGCTACAGGCAAATTACGTGATGTGTAAGATTATAATAATATAACCTGTTATCAACATTATTTTGAATTGTTTTTATACCAATATGAATAAAACAAGGCATTTAAATAAAGGACTGTACTGCACTGTAACAGATAGTGTTTAATTACTGTGACATACAAAACAGAGTCTAACATCGATAAAACCAAAGTGTGAGACTGCTTTAAAAAGTGCTTGCACAATTACAAAATTTATCTTTACAACAAATGGCACATTATTTTATCCAATAAAATAATAACCAATATATAACATTTGTCTGGCTGACAAGCAAAACTACAGCTGCTTTTGGGTGAATGCTCACAACACTGAAGCTCAGAGAGACTTTAAGGAAGTAGTACTGTTACTGTAGTAGCTTTCTGAAAATCAAAATACACTTTCATTGTATTTTTTTCTAAACATAAAAACTATTAACTTTTAATTTTTTATCTTTGGAGCAGCTAAAATGTTACTCTTTTAAGTTTAAACAACAACGAAAACACTTTCATGAAAGTAAACAATTATGTTGCATGTCAACATGTAATTCTAAGCATGCAAAACAATAAGACTCATTAAATAAAAGCATCTGAAAACATGATTAAAGAAAACCAACTGAAGGCTCAAAGCCTTTGCAAGTTGCTATAAGAAGCACTTTTTCAACATTATAAAAGTCTTTTTTCGCATGTAAGACAGAGAGCACATGTAGTATGCATTAAAATGCACATGCACAGATATACATAACACATCATATACAAACAAAACCATTAAAAAGAATACAATCTGCCAGTGTTGAGCTTTAAGAGTCTATATGATGTGAAATCTGGGGCCAGGGGTGGCGATGATGTCGCTGTAGGGCTCGTCCTGCCTGAGCTCCACTGCCTGCTGTTTCTTTAGCACCAGAAAGCTGTAGAACTTCGCAGCTGCTTGTTTCTTGTTGTTGTTTCTGCACAGTTCCAGCAAGCTGATCGATTCTGCTCCAGTCTTAGCAATGACTCTCTGTAGAACGCAAGAGGAATAAAAAGGGTATTTATTGATATAAAATCAGTTTATGCTTCTTATTAAACTGAATGTTTAAGTTCTGCCAAACCTGTAAACCGTGCAGCATCTGCTGCGTTCTCTTGTTCCACCTCCTCTCTTCCTGATCCTGGTCCCCGCTCTGACCTTCTTCCTCCTTTTAAACAAAAGTTCAGATTTAAAGGGAACCTTTTACAAAGTCTTGATTTTGTTTTTGGGCTCTACTAGAATAGGTTTTCATGCTTAAATATTCAAAAAACACCTTATTTTTTCCACATATTCTCCATTGTTGCAGCTCCTCTCTTCCCAGTCTGTCAGTAACGCTCTGTTTAGTTCCTGTCTCTATGAAGCCCCTCCTTCTGAAAGCACAATGTGCTCTGATTGGTCGGTTGGACCAATGTGTTGTGATTGGTCAACCGCTTCGAGCGTGTTTGGGAAATGTCCCGCCCCTTACCATAACCGCCAGTTTCATCACACTACTAACTAACTCAACCAGGCCCCGCCCCTTTATTCTGGGAATTATTTAAATGAGGAATATTATGACCTGTTCCTTCCCGGAAGAAAACTCAAGACTACAATGGAGGCGTTTCAGGGATTTCAGAAGCAGTGCATGCTAATATAGAGAATAACTCCCGCTGGAGGGACTTTGTAACTTTTCTGCCTACGTCACGCGTGACCTTTCTAACGTGATTACGTAATGCGTGGTGCATAGCAGAGCTATTGCAAGACGAGCATTTGTGGTTAAAAAGTATATAATTTTTTATTTTTTTTTAGAAAATGACTAGATACTATTTCACTAGATAAGTCCCTTATTCCTCGTCTGGGATCATGTAGAGCTCTTTGAAGCTGCAATTTGGACCTTCAACCCGTTGGTCCCTGTTGAAGTCCACTATATGGAGAAAAATCCTGGAATGTTTTCCTCAAAAACCTTAATTTCTTTTCGACTGAAGAAAGAAAGACATGAACAACTTGGATGACATGGGGGTGAGTAAATTATCAGGAAATTTTAATTCTGAAGTGAACTAGCGACTGCAGAATGTTTGGTTGTACTAAACAGGTTTTCTTATTAAAAAAAATAAGAATAATATCAGTTTTTCCTCTTTTAACTCCTTGATTTGTGGCTGTTAAAGCCTCCTCACCTCGTCTTCCTCCTCATCATCCTTCTTCTCTTTGCTCTTCTCTCCTATTAGGTCGAGCTCAGGGATGAGCTGTGAGATGCTGGTTGGCTCCTCAGGGGGAAGGTCCACCTGCTGCATGTTCACGTGCCGCGTGGAAACAATGGAGGAACGATCATCCTCGAGCATCTGTAGGAAAATAGGTGAGAGCACAGAATTAGAAAACCACATACAGTGGGGTCAAAAGGCCACACTGAAAACCTGCGATTCAAAATCTCACAGGTAAGGCAGGCTCTGCGTCCTGAGCTTTGCGCTTTTGTCCGCGGTGTCCAGATGGAGGAGGCATGACTGATTCATCGAGGGTCGTGCGACTGCCCTCCATGGCTGAAGCCTGCAGAACACTGGGCTCCTCCAAGATGGTCTGATCTGCAAGAAGCCAAACACGGGTATTAGTCACAAACTAGTGAACTACTGTTCAAAAGTTTAGGGTTAGTAAAAGTTCTTGAAACAAGCTTGCATTTATTTGATCAAAAATACAGTAAAAACAATAATATTGTGAAATATTATTACAATTTGAGATAACTGTTTTTTATTTGATTATATTGTAAAATGTAATTTATTCCTGTGGTCAAAGCTGAATTTTCAGCATCATTACTGCAGTCTTCAGTGTCACATGATCATTCAGAAATCATTTTAATTTGCTGATTTGCTGCTCAAGAAACATTTCTGATTATTATCAATGTTGAAAACAGTTGTGCTGCTTAATATTTGTGTGGAAACTGTGATACTTTTTTTTCAGGATTCTTTGATGAATAGAACGTTCAAAAGAATCTTATTGTTCCCGAACGTTTGAACATTAGTGTATCTCAAAGCATCAAAATAACCGTCTATCAGTTACAGTTGGATTTACAGTCAGGTTATCATGGTATCACGTGCCTTATGATCCAATTAGTAGTTAGTAGAGCTGCACAATTCTGGATAAATTGGGAATCAAAACCATTCCTTTTTCCTTTTCCATTTTTTAAATAGAAATCATGATTCTCCCTAGATTCTAAATGTAATAAATAAATAAACATGTAATTTACTAGAGGTTCTGACAAAGTGTTAATTGCTGCAGTCTATATTAAAATATTTAATTAATTTGAATTAATTTTTTATAAAATGAAATGAATGATTCAGTGACTCACTCATAAAGACTTCACTTGTTTCATTACTGGATGAATCAGCGATTTTGAACGAATATCTTGAATGAATGATTCAAAGACAAATACTTTTTTTTAAAGTCACATCACTGGTATAACAATGTTACAATTGTTAACAATTGATACAATATTTATTTGAAGCATCAAGTTACTTTCAAAAGGTGATTAACTCTATTTTGATCACTATCGTAGACATCAGTGTATATATCCGAACTATAAACTTTTATCCTGGTACATTGAATTACTGTAACACAGAAATAATAATACTGTGTGGTTGAAAAGACTGTTTCCTAACTATACATGACAACTGCTCTCTCTGGCTCAGAATGCAGATCTGAATGTTTGCTTGTCAAATAGACATCTAGCCGAATCGTTGTCATTTAGGAATATGATCACATGGGTGTTTGAATCAAGATCGCAATCTTTTAACAATAAATTGTGCAGCTCTGGTGAGTCAGCCTATCTTACCAATGATGTCTCTTTGCTGAGACAAGGCCTCTTCTCGAGGAACCTCAGGGTTCTCCAGGTCTTTGAGGAACTCGTCCAAGCTGTCTGCTTCTCCACCCTTCCTCCTCTTCCTCAGTTCATCGGGCACCAGAGGGGTCAGGCAGCGTGTGAACATCTGCAAAGAGGGGTACAGTTCTTTTTGCAGCAATTCATTGTGTAGCTACACTGTTTAATGGCAAGACTACAAAAACCTGTCCAAATAAGTTGATTTCTGTGTATAATAATGAGCGAAATAGTGCCAGAAACTGACATATCCGAGGCTACTTATGTATTTTGTTGCACTAAAGCCTGTATTAATGTCTCACAGCTTGTTCCAGGGATCTGTCCTGACCTTGAGCAGTCTGCTGTTCCAGAGGGGCTGAGCTGGCAGAGAAAACAGCTTCTCCACTCCTCCTGTTTCCTTCCACATCATCAGCTTCTTGGTAGGGGGAGCCAGATCCAGAGTGGTGACAATGTCAGAGTAGTCGCTCAGCTGGGCACGGATGGTCTTACTGTCCAGCTCCTTCACACTGTCCACAATCAGCTTCCTCTTTCTTTTTGCTTTGGTTTCTTTCACTGGTAATATAAGAGTATGGTATGATGAAAGGCATCTAAGATGATTACATTTTGTTTGCAAGAGAACTTCAGGTGCATTGGCACAAAATGCTGTTAAGTAACTAACTTTTTTTTTTTTTATTGTTTCACAAGCTCACTATAGAGTATTGTACATTAAAAACCTAATAAATTGTTTTGTTTTTGTTAAAGGGATAGGAAAAATTCTATGAAAATTCTGTCATTATTTACTCACCCTCATGCTGTTCTAAACCTGTATGATTTTCTTTCTTCTGTGGAACTTAAAAGGAGATAAGTTGGAATCCAAACTGTTTTCGGTTCCCACTGACATCCATTATATGAAAAAATACAATGGAAGTCAATGGGAACCAACTGTTTGGTTACCAACATTCTTCAAAATTTCTTCTTTTATGTTCCACAGAAGAAAGAACATGTTTGGAACAACATGAGAGTGAGTAAATTATTACATAATTTTCATTTTTGAGTGGAAAAATGAAAAATGTCCCTTTAATAAACAATTACATACATTTACATTTAATTTTTATCAAGAAATTATATGTCAGAAACATTATTAAAAAAAAAAGACAACAAAATAGCAAAGGTTAAATAGCAAATTGTACAGCTATAAAAATATACAAATAACTACAAAATAACTCCACAACAGCTAAAAATTCATCAACATACATTTGTTCGAAATGAATGGCATTATCATTTTAAATATAATTGAATAATCATAATTAAATTTAATTAATTTAATAATTAGAAAATATAAACAATATTATTAAATGTATATATTTATAATGTTATATGGAATATTGATAATATACGAATATAAAATAATATACTACACAAAAAAACTTGTTTATAATTTTTTTATAAAATGTTAGGGGTGTCACAATATATTTCAATACAATACCGTATCGTGGATAGTGACGATATGTATCGTGTATAGTTCACCCAAAATAAAAAATTACTGTGTGAGAAAAAATTCATGTTTACAGAGTTTTAGTGTCAGTACTACATTAAACTACTATATATAATGTTGAATATAATGTATAATAATGCAATGTGGGAATATTTGTGGGTCCCTGATAATGCCAAATGTCTTGTGTCACCAGTAAAAAGTGGCCTACATTATCTAATCAATGACAGAGTGCAAGCATATTCATATTTTTTCTGTATTTTCAGCTTCAGGATCATGAATATTTTTATTTTGCTATCAACATTGTCCTATGCATTGGGTTACCAGCAGCAAGTCCAAGCCTATTAATTTCCACCCCCAATGTAATACCAAATTTAGCATTTTAATCAATAGTTAATTTTTTGTTAGCCTTTTACCATATGTCTTGAAGTATCGCAATAATATTGTTTTGTGAGATATGTATCGAATCATGACATGAGTGCATCGTTACATCCCTACAAAATGTAGTTCATGTCAGTCAGCTACATAACTTTACCTTGATGACATATTTAAATCAGCAGAAACTATATGATCAGTGAACGCAAGACATCGTGGTGGTTGAGCCCTGTATTACTGCACTACTATTTATCTGTTCTGGCTGACCTGTGATGTCAATGGGCTCCAAAGCAAAAGCCTCCTCCTCATTATGGACTAGGGTGGTCTGTTCAGTCTGGTCTGTCATGGTGGGCAGCTGCTCAACAGGACCAGAATCAGGACTGTCTGGACCTCCTGCTGCTATTGGACAAAATACAACATTTCTATTATTATGCAAACATGTAATATAGATGTTAATTATATCATATGCTTTCTTACGTGAAAGGTTGTCAAAATCATCATCATCATCTCCACCGTGGTCTTGGGGCATCATCACACCCTCAGAGATGGCAGGAGGGTCGTCAAAAATACCACCTCCATCCTCGTTGCTGAGAAGCTTGTCCACTGTAAGTACAGCAAGCAGCCAGTCTCTCAGTCTCAACGGATGCTTTTAAATGCAGCTTTGTGCTTATGGATGACTCTCTTACCCAGCATGCCTCCCTCTGTGCTCTCCATAGGGTTGTCTCCAAAGTCGTCCTTGTACTGGTCGTACTCTAGGTGATTGGGCTTGTCGGCCATCTGTACGCTACTTGACTCTGACTCCAGCAGCAGGTTAGATGCGGACGCCCCGTGGATGATGTCCACTTCAAATGCACCTTCCTCTCGCATCATCTCTCGGTCATCCATCCCAAAATCAGCTGTTGAGGAAAATGTGTTGGCTTTGGTTTGAGGTTGAGTGCAATGTGGGTGCATAATCAGTTTAAAGGGGACCTATTATACCCTTTTTTTAAAGTCTTGGTTTTGTTTTTGGGCTCTACTAGAATACGTTTTCATGCTTGAATGTTCAAAAAACATTATTTTTCACTGTTTAGTTCCTGTCCCCTCCTTCCGAAAAGAGCACTGTGCTCTGATTGGTCGGCTGACCAGTGTGTTGTGATTGGTCAAGCGCTTCGAGCATGTTTGGGAAATGTCCCGCCCCTTACCATAACTGTGAGTTTCAACAAACTATTTTGCATATGTCTTGGGTGGGAATTATTTAAATGAGGAATACTGTGACGTGTTCAGTCCAGGAAGAAAACTCAAGACTACAATTGAGGAGTTTCAGGGAGTTCAGAAACAGTGACACTGATATAGAGAATAACTCCCGCTGGAGGGACTTTGCAGAACTTTTTCATGCTCAAACAGCCACATTACACACTAAAGAAAGTTGTAAAAAAGCAGAATAGGACCCCTTTAAATTATTCAAAAATAATACTAAATAAGCAGTATGAATAATACAAACAGCTTTGATCCACAACAAGCATGTGAGTAAAGAGGATGCTTTTTATGCCATACCAAAATCATTCTCTTGCAGTAGACTGAGGTTTCCCACTTCCTCTCGCATGGTGATCTCCTCCACACGGGACTGATTCAGGGTGAACTGTTGAGCAACGTCAATGTCGCTACAATCCACAACACAGGGAAGAAGGGTCAACACTGACGGCAACTACTACAGTTGATATCAAGAAGTTAAAGTTGCACTTACTCCAAGTCCGGAAGAGGCTGATCGAAGTCATGAAATTCCTCGGGTAATGTAATGGCGTTGTAGGCAGCTTCACGGTTCTCCTCAGGCAGGTCGACCACACCTGTGTCAAACAATACACAATATATTATATCTCTTGCAGTGCAACAGGATCAACTTCTTATGTACTCCAGACACAACTTTACCTGGGCGAAAAGCCATTTTAATCTTAATAAAAGCCTCATTGCAGTCTGCCAGCAGGTACTTGGCTTTTCTGTGGTAGATCCTCACCACGCCCAGGAGTAAGTGACCAGATGTACGGAGAGCCATTTTTACCTATCAAATTAAGCACATATTAGAAGTAAATGGAGTTGCTCGGTCATGATATCAATTTGCAAGCATCCCAGAGGGAATTTCTAATGTGATTTTAGAACGGTTTTTGATTTATGAGTAAAAGTCTGTGAACATTACTTAAAGAGATTTCACAGTTTGCTCTAAACAGAGATGACAGTAGCAACGTTTACTTGCACCCAAATAATCTGTTTATAATTGGATTTATGTCTCAATTGCGCTGAAAAGCCTTCATGTAAACACTTTAATCGATCCGAATGAAATTTTGATCGAATTGAAAGGAATGGTTGAAGACTTGAAATAATCAGATCAACAGGAAAAAAATTAAGCATGTAAACACAGGAATCTGACTATTTTCTCGGATTCAGATTCAAAAATACCTTTGATGTGTATGTTTACATCATACGAACTTGCATATATTTTGCATATAATGTCTGGTCATTGGATGAGACTGAATATTTACTAAATTTTTGCTAAAAAAGCTCTTCTGACATGGTCAGTCAGTTTTTTTTTAGATGTTATCAAGGCATCTATACTCATTGTAGCTCCAGTGACATTATCGCAGTGCTGAACGTGCTGACTGGGCACTATGAAGTTTAGTCCTGAACACACATAATAATAATGCACATGTAAATGAATATGTGCATCGCATTACATGCATGCATTTAGGGTTCATATTAACAGAACTTTCAGAATCTGCAAAATTCTGAATGAAAATTTGTGCATGTAAACATACCCAGTCACACCTCAAATGTGGTTGGGTCTTAGGACTAAAAACTCACCAGTAATATTACTCTAAATAGGTCTGAAATACATTTCGAAACAACACAGAACAAAAATGGAATCCACAAAAAACCTAAACAGTGTGATTTCAAGAGAAACCATTAACCTTTGGAGAGATGATGCTCTCTACGCTGCTCTCCAGATTGCACTCAAACACATGTGCTTTGGTCAGCTTCTTATCCCAGTGGGCCGCCAACCAGATTTTGGCCAGCGGCCCACGTTTGCTGAGGACAAAGTGGGCGTAGAACATCGTCCCTGCACCTTCTCACACTGAGGTGGAGGGGGACGCTGAACCTGCAGAATAAAATGGCACTGGTGTTAGGTATAACACTACATCATAATTAATTACTGATTTGATTGCTCCTAAAGGGGATATGTGTAATTTTTTATGTTAAAACTTTCCTCTGTCTCAGCATAATATGCAGAGATAACTTTAACCAAGCCATATATAGTTTGATGCCCTTTGAAATGTGTAAATACTGTGGCGGTATCAAAACATTGCTGTTTGTTTGAGGTTGTGCTGGACTGATGGTCAGATTTTTTCTGTTGTAAAAGTAAAGTAAGGATTACTCTTTATTTTTCTGTACTTTAATCACAGTTACTTCTGATGTAATTGCATTAAATACTGTATAGACTAGAATATATTATCTAGAAAAATTCTATATAATATATATATATATATATGACCCTGGACCACAAAACCAGTCATAAGTCGCACGGGTATATTTGTAGCAATAGCCAACAATACACTGTATGGGTCAAAATTATCTTTTTTTCTTTTATGCCAAAAATCATTAGGATATTAAGAAAAGATCATGTTCCATGAAGATATTTTGTTAATTTCCTACCATAAATATATAAAAAATGTATATAAAAAAATTTAAATTACCCTTTACCCTTATGACTGTATATATATATATATATATATATATATGTACACTACCAGTCAAAAGTTTGGAAACATTACTATTTTTAATGTTTTTGAACGAAGTCTCTTATGCTCATTAAGGCTGCATTTATTTCATAATAAATACAGAAAAAACAATAATATAGTAAAATATTATTACAATTTAAAATTATGGTTTTCTATTTTAATATACTTTAAAATACAATTTATTTCTGTGATGGAAAGCTGAATTGTCAGCATCATTACTCCAGTCTTCAGTGTCACATGATCCTTCAGAAATCACTCTAATATGATGATTTATTATCAATGTTGGAAACAGTTGTGCTGCTTAATATTATTTTATAACCTGTGATACTTTTTCAGGATTCATTGATGAATAAAAGGTTAAAAAGAACAGCATTTATTCAAAATATAAATCTTTTCTAACAATATAAATCTTTTCTATCACTTTTTATCAATTTAACATATCCGTGCTGAATAAAAGTATTAATTTATTTAAAAAAAAAAAGAAAGAAAAAGAATTACTGACCCCAAACTTTTGAACAGTAGTGTATATTGTTACAAAAGATTTCTATTTTAAATAAATGCTGATATTTTTTAACTTTTTATTCATCAAAGAATCCTGAAAAAGTATCACAGGTTATAAAATAATATTAAGCAGCACAACTGTTTCCAACATTGATAATAAATCATCATATTACAATGATTTCTGAAGGATCATGTGACACTGAAGACTGGAGTAATGATGCTGACAATTCAGCTTTGCATCACAGAAATAAATTATATTTTGAAGTATATTAAAATAGAAAAACATAATTTTAAATTGTAATAATATTTCACAATATTATAGTTTTTTCTGTGTTTATTATAAAATAAATATAGCCTTAATGAGCATAAGAGACTTCATTCAAAAACATTAAAAATAATAATGTTTCCAAACTTTTGACCGGTAGTGTATATGGAATCACAGTGATGATTCCAACGCATGCACTTAAATGCATTTTTAGTTATGTTTTCGCTGAAAGTACTTACGCGGAACGGTCCTATCATAGCTTTTCGTATTTAGCATCAAAATTTAACGTCTAATTTTAAAATGTATCTTTACAGTGTAACTTTCTCTCTTTAAATCGGTCAGTTCAAGAATAATTTATGCAATTGTATATTGTTTATTTGAAAGAAAAGAGCCAGTTTATGTCTGAACTGGTCGAGGTTGATATAGGATTTATAAAGTAATTAGCAATAAGTAATACTTTTTAGAGAGAGTAATTAGTAATCTAACTACACTGTTGAAGATGTAATTAGTAGCTAGTAATGAATTACTTTTTTAGAGTAACTTACCCAACAAAGTTAGTATAAGTTGCTAGTTATTTAAGAGACTGCTTGCCTTGTTTTGTTGTTTATCAAAAATGTAAACAAAACCATTTGGTGATATTATAGTTTACATTTTAGGAGTGTAATGATCCTAATGATGTACTACTTGAATATTTGATGCAAGAACTGTACTAAGGTGAAAGTACACGTATTCATTGATATTTATATAGTTTTTATTTTTTGAAATAAAAGAATTATCTCCCCATCAGTACAGAGATGGGCGTGTGACTGTAAGTGATGGCGGGGCCTGTGTGATGCGCACCCTGCACTTTTATTATTTAAACTCTTAATGGCTTTGTTTCTGGGCTGTAATATTCTACGAAATGTATGTTAAAATTAATGAGCGTTAATAATGTAACACGAAGGACAACTGTTTTTAAAGGCTGCGGCTAAAAGAAGAGCTAACAAGCTAACGGTCTGCTGTCGCGAGATCAACATCTGCCTGGAATTTGTGCTGCGGCTCGTGCCATGTGCGGATTTTGCTCGTGCATTGCATGCGCAAAGGCGTCAAACGCATTCTTCACATTGTCATTTAGCGTTAAGACATATTTTGTGATAACATAAAGAGCTGATGCTGTACAGCGTCTGTCACTTGTCACTGGTGTAGGGAGGGAGAATGGGATTTTCTAGCAAGTTTCATGACGAAAACTAATGGTGATGATTCCAACGCATGCACTTAAATGCATTTTCAGTTATGTTTTCGCCGAAAGTACTTACGCGGAACGTTCCTATCGTAGCTTTCCGTATTTAGCAACCGTATCTAGGGTACCTTTCTCACCCTCCTCCCACCGTAGGGTTTCACTAAAACAAACAAAATGGCGACGCCCCCTCCCGCCGCGAGCTTCATATAAAACGAGCTGGATGTTTCTACTGCATGAATGACAGAAAAACACAGTTCATGTACATAGTAACTGAGAATGAATATTACAGAGAATACAAATTAATGACTCTTTTATTTTTCTATGAATTAGGCTTTCATTAATTTGTGTAATTTGGGTTGAGCTAACGTTAGAGTCCATGCTCTGGCAATGGGCTCTATATTTAATAAGGCACAATTTTCTCAGGAAGAACAAGTTGCTATTTTTACGTTAATAACAGTGGGAATTATGATTATAGAAAGTACTGCTTTATCTCTAGGCCTATTCTTGGAACTATGACAGGTTCAGAAAAATGAAAGTTGTATTTTTACATACAAAGTAGCAACAGAAATTATTAGGTTGATGACAAACCCTAATTTACACTGGAATAGTCAAATAAAGCAGTTTGCAATCATGGACTTTAAATCACAAGCACTGAAAATAAAATATAAACCCGCAATACAATAAGAAAATTTACTTTAAAATGGAAGTCTGCGTCTTCAAAATGTTTTTTTTTTTTTTTAAATGTAGGTATAACTTTTAAATTTTCACAAAATTGAGTTCACCCAAAAATGAAAGTCTGTCATCATTTAGGCCTACTCACCCTTATGTTGTCCAAACCTGTATAAGTTTCTTTCTTCTGTAGAGCTAAAAAGAAGATATTTTGAAGAATGTTGGTAACCAGACAGTTGACGGTAGCCATTGACTTCCACTGTAGAAAAAAAAAATACAATGGCTACCGTCAACTGTCTGGTTACCAACATTCTTCAAAATATCTTCTTTTGTGTTCGGCAGAAGAAAGAAACTCATACAGGTTTGAAACAACTTGAGGGTGAGTAAATGACAGAATTTTCATTTTTGGGTGAACTATTCCTTTAATGTCCAGAAAATCACAGTTTATAGCCACCAGATGGTGCTCGCACTCCATCCTAAGTAACATTGCAGTTTAATGCTGCATAGCCTCACACTACTGTCCCTGATAGCACGCATACATCACAGAGATGTCTATTTGATGTCTGCATTTACATCTGCAAGATGTATTTTTTAGTGTTTGATCAAATGCAGTAAGATGTTTCCTGTCAGATGTTAAATAGACATTTAGAAAATGTCTTTAAGATGTTTATGATTGTAATGTATGTAGAACTGCTTTTTCTAAGATGTTTATCAGGTGTTAGTTTGTACACAACAGATGTTTTCCAGATTAAAGACGTACCTGTGGTATGCACCTCCTGGATGGATGATTAAAGAACAGAATAAAGATGAGCTTGATGCATATTAATCGCATATTACTTCTGCAGATCTTTGGAATTCTTATACATGTACTCCTTTTCCCCTAAATTGGTGGTAAACAAAACTTACTGTGACTCTTGTCATGCTTTCTTCGAGTCATTAAAGTTGGCATGAACGTAAGTTGTGACAGGTTTTTTCCCTTATTGTGATGGATGTCTGAGTGAAACTGCCTCTTGAACAAGAAAAAATAGGGGGGACTTGATTTTGTCCATTGGGAATTGATTGGATGGTTATGGTTTGTTATTGGTTGATCTCATGTGAGTGACAAGTTGCCCCGCCCTCCCACCAGTAAACATGTCATCAGAGAAGTCACTGCAAGAGGGAGGGGAAGTTATTTTGATTAAAGATTATGAGGGCACAAAACTACTGTTTTTTTTAACCGTTTGAAAAGGAGTTAATTGTCCTCCAATAACTTTGTTTGGAATATGTAAAATTATGATAATTGTATTGCAAGTGTAACTGTCGTAGGCCAGTAAGAGCTGTGTAAAGTGACTCTAGTGACTGAAGCTAGTGACTGCGGTCTTTAGCCTCCTTGTTAGAGCGCCTGACTCCCATGCCGGTGGACCCGGGTTCGAGTCCCGCTTAGAGTGGGCGGTTCGAACAGGAGGGGTTACATTGGTGCCGTGACCCGGAGTGAGGTTTAGGGGGGTGAGTGTAACTGTTGTAGGCCAGTAAGAGCTGTGCATGTAAACCTCACTCCCCTGATCTCAAGAGACGCTCTAGCGACTAACACTAGAGACTGTGGTCTTTAGCTTTCTTGTTAGAGCGCCCGACTCCCATGCCGGCGGACCCAGGTTCGAGTCCCGCTTAGAGCTGGTAGTTCGAACAGGAGGGGTTACACAAGCCTAAATTTGATGTTATATGCATGTTATGCATGGCTTTCTTGTATTCATCTGGAAAAATTAACAAGCAAATCAATTATCAAAATAAATGTATATGCATTGTATATATTTTTTAATGCATTTTAGTAACAAATACACATTCTACAGAGCCGAACATCTTCATGTAGAGTGAACCTAAGGTAAATGTGTTCTGCTGTTTGGTGCACATGAGCCATGCATGATGCCCTTACATTGTCCTTTGCTTTTAATGACAATAGCGCCACCTCTTAAAGTATTTTGCATAAATCACGGGCGCTTTGGGGGATGAATAGGGACAGTCATTTCCAGCATATTACCTTTAGGGTGAGGGGTTTCCGAGTCTGAGAATATGAATTTCCATTACTCCCCCATGACAACCGAATTGCTTACTTTTAATTGGAAATGATCATAAGTCTCTTGTGAGCTTTACTGTGGAGGACTTTGTCATGCATTCATTCTCATATGGTGCCCACAGTGTCAGCCCAGAATGAGACATCCATCAAGTCTCAGGGCAGGAGACACTTGTTCTTCAGCGAGCGGAAAGGAAAGTGACCTTGAGCAACAATAGAAGAGAAACTTCTCTCTCTCTCGTTCACCAAGTCTCTGCCCATCCTTCTTGATCAATCTTTTCGCTGGCCTTTTTCAGGTCATGTCCTCCACCGGCGCTGGATAGGCCTGTCATTGTCACAGCTGAGGTTCGAGCGCAGTGTGCTTAATCAGGCCTCTAAGAATCTCATTAGCGCACGGATGCGGGCAGATGCAGACGAAAGACAGAAACACAGCAGAGACATCTGCACTCGCTCTCTTGAGTAACCATGAGTGCATTTGCAATCTGAATCTGCAGCCAGTGGGAAATGAGAACAACAGTATGGGATCTGCTGTAGACGCGCAGGAATGGCGATCGTGAGGCATGTCAGAGACGGAAACTCATGACTGAGTGATTTCTTCTACACAGTACAGCAAGGGTAAGGTGTTAAAGGGACAGTTCACCACCAAAAAATGAAAATTACTCACTCTCATGTTGTTCCAAACCAGACTTTCAGTCACCTGTGGACCATAAAAAGAGTAAATATAAAGATGGTGCTGGTCACTCTTTTCCATGCAAGTACAATGAACTGGGGCCTGAAACTCAAGCTGCAATAAAGGGACACTTCATCCAAAATGGAAAAGTCTCTCATCATTTACTCAACCTGCCGTCCTATGACTTTCTTCCTTCTGATGAGCACAAATGAAGAGATGAAAAATAATCCATCTCTGTGAGTATAATGCAAGTGCCCAAAAGTTGACGCTTCAAAAACCACGCAAAGCGAACATGACGGTAATCCATACGATCCCAGTGGATGAATCACTGTCTTCTGAAGTGAATATTTAGGTATTATTTGAAAGCTTAAAAATGCAAAATTCATCCTTTTGAAATCAGACATTGCATTACCATAGAAACTGTACTTTACTGTACTGTACTTTAAAACCTTTTAGCGGGCTCCTCCCCCTAGTGGACGGTGTTATGTTTCATATTACAAAACATATTTTAATCATTTTATAATCACATTTTTTCAAATCTTGACAAAACACATCGTCGGAAAGGTCTGAGACTCAAGGTTCCATATTTGGGAATTGTTTTGTGATAGAAGTGATATTGTGACAGAGATTTATTAATCTGTAACAGGAGAACGCATAAAAAAAATTTCAATAGAATGTGGATGTTCACATATTTTTGGTATTACGCCTAAACAAAATCAATTTTTGTGATATCAAATTTAAATTTGGAACACAACTTGGTTAAACATATGGTTTTGATTTTAAAGCAATTTTAGAGTAAAAGTTATTTTGTAAAATATGTTTTGTATATAAAAAAATGTTTAGTACAGTACATTTGTTTTGCAGTAAACTTAAACTTCCATAACTTTTTTATACTTTCATTTTTTGAAGTGCTTTCACTTTAAAAAGAGACCAACTGAAGATCTATATTCCAAAGCATTCATGAATTACAACCATTTAAGTTTGGATAGCGCCTTTTCACATTTATGCTCAAAAAGGGGGTGACAGTTAAAGGGTTAAAAAGTTTAAAATATCAGCATTTTTTTCACACACACCTATCGTTTTGCTTTAGAAGAGATTGATGCATCCACATCACTTTGTGTGGTTTTTGAAGAGCCAAATTTTGGGTTATTATCCACTTGCATTATATGGATTCACAAAGATGGGCAGTTTTTCTGAAAATCTTCAATTTTCATTTGAAGATCTCTTTAAGAAGCTCCATAAAAGTATCAAATTGTTATCGTGAACAGACCCATATTAAAGTCATTCTTCAATGATAAATCTCCCATTCAGTGAGCAGTTATTGTATTGAGTTAGAGAAAAGAATCGGAGGATTCATGAACGAATGAAAACCAATTTGTGAAACAAATGGTTTCCTCGATCAATGCAGACTCACGAAGCTCTTGGAAAACAGCCCAGACTTGTTTTGTGAGGCAGATCAACTGACTCTTTGAAAAGATTCAACTCAGTCGAACAAATCGTTCAGGAATCTGTCGCTGCTGCTTCTCTCATGAACACGCCAAGGCAAAATCTGCTAGAAAGGGTGGATGAAACATGATTTAAGGCTGAAAGTAAATAAGTGCTCAAGCCTGTCTTGGTTATCATCATTGCTCTCTCTGCCTGTGAGTCTGTATCCACTTCAGTGTCCAGGTTTAAAGTGGTATGCTAGGAGCACTACAAAATGCTGTGGTGTCATCTCCCGGTTTACCCTGGCAAAGAAAAACTTTTACTAGTAACCTTGATCTCACTATTGGCGTGAAATGATGTAGAAAGAGGAAAATTGCTGGTTCATCTAGAAGAGAATACGCTTGAAGCTGTTGCTATAAAACATGGCCGCGGTGAGATGAAAGAGAACCTCAGCTCTACTGTGACAGACGTATAAGCATTAGACTTCATTATTATACTACTGCATCTTTGTGTTCTGAAGTGGCTTTCTGTTACGTTGGAGATTAAAATAAAGGAAGTTTATACTTAAGGGGTTAAATTGGGATTTTGGAGGTGAGGGAACAATAAAATCTGGTGATGATGATGAATAAATTGCATGTATCTGTGTCTGCCACTGAATGACAGTGTTCATTTTTACATTTTTAAAGTCCCCCTGAAATCAAAACTTAAGTTTTTTAGCATTTAGTATTAATATGTTAGCCTTAGTGTTATGAATAAGCTGGTGTGTTCCAAAACAATGACAAAATTCGCATTTAGGAGATATAAGCATTCAAAACTTACAGTCTCTCACTTCCGCTAAAATGGATAAAGGATTTTCATGACATCACATCGCACTTCAGCTTCTCATCAAATCTTCTGTCCAATCAAATGCTCTCTAGAATCTGAAGTCCCGCCCCCTCCTACACTATAAACAGACACTGAAGCTGCGGCTGAAATCGGTCATTTGTTCACACATTTACTAGTTTCTACAAGGTGAATGTCACATAGTGCACTACATAGAGGATAGGGAACGATTCAGACAGTGTAGATATGCTTTCCATTGATGTGAATGAAGTCCGTTTTCGCGTTAGTATAACGTGAACCGCCGCAGCGTGAACACTGTCTGCTCTGGCCCAGGGACACGAGAGCACAGAGCGGATCATATCTGCGAGTCGGCTCAGACCACAAAAGGTATCGGACACATTTAAATTCTGCACAGAATGCTGTATTTTAAAGTGATATAGAGGAGATTAGGAGGAGAAACGGTTAGATATTAAAAGGAAACAGAGGTTTTACTGAGCTGTGATATAGAGTACCTAAGAGATGACTTTTTTTTGTAGGCCAACCCAGAAGTTAGCGGCGCACGGGTTCCCTCGATCAAAAGCCTATGCATTTTTCCCATAGACTTTTGGAAAAACGCAAAAAATAAGCTCTGTGTTTAACAAAGGTTTATGACACTTACACGTTTTGTCTATCAAGATAATCTTTACAAGTTAACACAACATTTTGAAGCCTAAATAAAGTCGTCATATATAAAAAGCTAACAGTAGGCTATAAACGGACTAAAGCACACCATGGTCGCGGATCAACGTCACCACCACCAAGCTTCCTCAAACTTTATTTAAAAAACAACTTTATTTAAAAACATGCTCGCTGATTATGATCTGCGCTGTGTATGAATACTTATCCACTTTTTTATGAGAAATGTCATGATGACGTCTAAAGTCCCCGCCAAAGGAAGTAGTCCCTTTTAGCAACTTGTTAGCAACCACCGTTTTTAAGACACAATAAAGGTTTAAAAAAATCACGAGCGGGTTATAACTGGTGTGTTTTATGTCATAGATCAAAACATGAAAATATTTAGAGGCTTTGTTAACCACAGACCTTATTTCAGGCGATTTAGCAAAAACCTGTTCAAAAAACCCATAGACTTTAGGGCGATGGAACCGGAAGTCCTAAAATGCTAACTCGCTTCCGGGTTTTGCATACAAAAACACGTCATCTCTGAGGTACTCTATAAACGAAACACTATTGGCTATTTTAAAAAAGGGGCGGGGCTGTTCGATATATCGCCCTGTCTTCCTGTTTCAGCTGAAATTAAGTCAACACGTTGAAAAATGCGGCGCGTTCCAAGACACTTCAGCGGGCCTTTAAGTCGCGTTTTGTCTTTTGAAGAAAATACCCTTTAAATTTATCCAATATTTCTTCATTTTACATTAACGTTAGTCACTTTACTTACTAAAATGTCATCTAAGTTTAGTTGACAACATGTAATATCAAAATTTACTACAAAAAAACGTGAAATCAATTTTCTCTATGTTTAAATGCGGTTAGTTCCAGTCCTCGATTCTGATTGGTCAGTAGCTGTAGTGTTTTTATTCACGATAAAACACGACTATCTGTGTATCACTCATAGACTGTGGTATCACTACACAACACCCTTAGCAACCACTCTTAGTAGTTAAATGTTTCTCATTGATATTGTTCACTAAAGCTTACTGTGTTATAGTAGAGTATTGTGAGAGAGAGATCGAGTGAGCGAGTGTACCTGCATTAGATATAGCGGTTTCCTTTAGGTCAGTCCTATAATCATAATAAAAAAATCCGTTTGAATGTCCGCTGCAACAGTTAACAGTTTCCCAGTACCCTGACACTGACAGCGCTAGTTAAAGCATTTGTCAGTTGTGTCGTGTTCACAAGTTTCGATCGGTCCTTTCAATGTAAAAGTCTTCGCTACTGACTGACTCACTCATAAAGACAGTCATTGCCGCCATCTAATGGCGTAATAATGTAACTTATTTTGCAGTTCACGGTCAGGGACTAGTTTTTCCAGCGGAAGGAAGTTTTTTAGTGATTTTACTTCATGAAAGTTGCATTGATACATATTTTTTTGGCTTTAATATTTGTATTGTGTGTGGCCGTTTTATAAAAGCAATAAGCCCCGTGAAGCCGTGGTTTACGGCGAATTTATAACAGCTAAGGGGCGTTGTTAGGCATGACGGGGAGCCGAGTGCCTAAAACTCCCTTAGCTGTTATAAATTCACTTCACGGGGCTTGTTGCTTTATTAAGTAACGTGACTTCGCATTTTTGTGCTCTTATGATGTTTATGTGCATAAATCTGATTAATCTCATATAGGCTATAGAATGTGTTTGTGAGTTAAAACATTTTTCTACATCTTCAGGAAACATTTAGTGCATTGTTAATCATATTTGTCAACAGTATGCTTTAATTACAATAATATAATAACCATAAAAACATTGGCACCGATAAATGTGCAATTCATTGTCTTGCTCCTTCACAGAGTTGCACCTCAGCAGTGTTTCACCTTATTTGAATTCTTGCCAAACTGGAATTGGCCCTACATTCATCGCCGCATACGTTTTAGTATCTCTAAGTCTGTCAGGAATATACACTTTCAAGAAAAGAGTGTGAGTTTGTTTCATCTATTCTCTTTCATCTTCCTTTCAGACAGCAGGGTAAATCTATATTCCTTGATTAATTTGTTTTTGTCCTCCTATATAATAATACTGTAGCACTAACAAAGAAGTGAATTTGCACACAAACACAGGAACAATTTTGTGAATTTTCATACACAAATGAGTAGCCTAACATTCAGAGACTTGATGCAGTTGAGCACAAAGACGAGGAAGATTTATTTCATGTTCATTAAACACATGCAATTCCATTGTAGACTTTTAAAACCTTAAAGATGGATTTTCATGACTCTGGTTAAGGGGGGTCACTGTGGGGTCACTTCAACAGTAAATTGTTTTCCCATTGGCTGCCTTTCGAAAGTAGCTGTGCATTCTGACAAAATATGATTTTTGCAAACAACATTCACGTTTAAAAAAAAGTTACAAAACCAATATACTTACTACTTTGATTCACATTCATAGGCCACTGGAAATGTGGCTGGATCTTCTGACCAGGGTTATTATCATTATAGCTTGTCAAATTTGCCCCTATTTGGGTGTGAGCAAAAACACAATTTTTGTGTGTGTCCCTTAAAATGCAAAATAGCTGGAGCGCTTTCCAGAAGAGGGCGGAGCTTTAACAGCTCGCACTTCAGTTGCTCAACAACAACAAAGCTGTAGAATCTCACGCAGCCAAAATGAGGATTGTCAGTAACGGTGGTCAGCCTTACATTGTTCAAACCGGAGTCGACACTGATGGAGAGACTCAGGAAGAAGTTACAACTTTTAGAATGAAAGTGGACGTTTCTGAATGGTTAGTGGATAAATTTATGTAGTTGCTGTGGAGTTGATTCAGCTCATCGACTAGCATGTGTCGTCATGTTAATCTTTTGTGCAAATCCAGCGTTGAATTGACCCTCGTTTGTGAAGCAGTCCGGAGTAAAATGACGGCATGACAACAACACTCTACTACAACAACTCTTCCCTAAAGCAGCCCAACATGGCCTCACCCCCTTTGTTGCGTGTTCTCGGGGGCGGGGTTTATGTAAATTTTAGGGTTAGTGATGTCACCAACCTGGGAAGAATCTCGTTGTAGTCCCTACCAGCCGTTTGTTGTAGTCCTTAAACAGAGAATTCTTTAAAAATCTCTCTCTTTGCATTGAACTTTGAGTGTTGTAACTTTGCAGATGTTGTTTATGCTCAAACAGCAACATTACACACTAACTAAAGTTAAAAAAGTTGAATCATAATCAACCACCCCTTTAAGTTGAAGCATTAAAATTAACTGGAAATAAATAAAAACTAAAACTAAAATAAAAATATATTAAACCTAAATAGCAATATTTAAAAAAAGAATGAAATAAAAAAAAAGCACTTGAATTTACTAAAGATTAAACTAAATAATTTTTTTTAATTCAAAATATTTATAAAACAATAATAAACTAAAATAAAAACTAAAATAACACTGCTTCTGAGTGAGTTTTTTTTTTTTTTATATGTTTGCTTCCTTGTTAGTATGATTTCCCCACAAAGTCATACATGAACTCTGCAACATTGGCTGCATCCCAAATCACATACTTCTCTACTATATAGTAGGCAAAAAACAGTATGTGACAAAAGAAGTATGTCCGAATTCACAGTACTCATAAAAGAGTAGGCAAAAAGTACCCGGATGACCTATTATTCTGATTCTAAAGTGTGCATACGATGGACACTTTACTATCCCATGAGGCCATGGGAGAAGATTTGTGAATGGCAGTGAAGCAAAGTAACTGACGCTGGTAGGTCACATGGCGAATGTAGTACATATGGATCACATTCACACATAGCGTTGGCAAAATAAATACTTATTCAAAATAAGTGTCTTCTTAAGAGAGTATGCGATTTCGGACGCAGCCACTCACTTGATGGATGTGTCAATCCCAGCTGTCATGGGCGGAGTTTATTAATTTGCAGACTGCTGCTGCAATTAAAGACAGTGTCAAAGGGGAAATGAGATTGGTCCACCCTACAGGGATTTCTGCAGCTTCGAACTCCTGCACTCAATGCATCAAATTGTGATAGAAGGTGTCAATCAAGTGGTCGCATAGCAACACAAATGTGACTGAAGACAACAAGTGTGACATTTAAGCAGGGGGTAAACAGCAATGTTTAATTGTAAAATCCTAATCAGTCATGTTGTGAGCAGAACAATGCTCACACTGAGCTTAAGAGAAGGATCTGATGGATTGTTTGAATAATGCTTTAAAACATGACGATATCTTTGGTCTGTTGATTTTGGCTTATCTTTGCAAAAAGCTTGAGATCATCATCAAAACTGTGAAAAGACACAATACTCATTACAAAAGGAATTAGCCTTTTTAATCTTACATTGCATTGAAAATGTACATAATAGTTTCATACATTTTACAAATAATTTCTTCATAAAAATATATTTCTTTACAAAACTTTTTTTATTTTTTTTTACCCTCTTTTTTTATATCTCTTTTGAATGCATTAACATGGGAGGAGTACCCAGCTGTACTGCACATATTCATCTGTTTGATCAAAAAGTGTCCTTTTTTATCATAAATGTGTGTTTTCTCTTTTATTGCAGTCAGTTATAGCAAAAGCTGTTGTCGGCAAATAAGTTCAGACTGGCAGAGGAACTCAAAATGTCTGGAACGGGCTGCGGCGCTGGATAAAACTGAACTTCTGAACCACACGTTTCACTGGCGGGGAGGAATTAAAATAATGAACCAAATATGGCAGAGGTGAAGAATGAGCTAGAGGAAGTGAGGAAGCAGCAGACCTGGGTCACATGGTTTTTGGTAGGCACTGTGTAAAAAATCTGCCATGTATTTGAAAAAAAAAAAATCCTATAGATAAATAATAAAACAAAGTAAATCAGTCAATGGCGTGCAAGACTGCAAATCCCTATGGCTGAGTGCAAAAATGAATGCAAAAAATATCACAGGTTGGTTTGTTTGATTTTGGAACTCCAGGACAGTGATGTCAGCATAACCTCCTGAAGTCTGCGACACACAACAGAGCGTACCTGGACTGTAACATCTCACTCATTCTAGCGACACATAATCATTTTCAATATCCTTTCATATGGCCTGTTTAGGAACATGTGGTGGTGAGTACTTTAGAAGGCACTGGAATGAATCTCACAGCTTGCAGGCCTGGAAACACATGACCAACAGTGTCCGACCCTGCTTGTTATGACTAAAAGTGTTTGTAATTTCATCTCCTACCACACATTTAGTGCATCTCTCATGTGTGTTTTGTATCTATAATTTTCTGCATGAGAGCTTTGTTTGTTTAAGGTTAACCAAACCCACTTTTTTAAGGTCATCATATGCATTATCCTCGACTTACGATTGTATGGATGTGTTTGGTGTAAGGTCAGACATAATTGGAAAAGTGTTTCGTGGGCCATATGTACACGATAGATATGATCATATTGTTGCCACCATATATCAATATACCATATTTAAGAAACATGCATTTGTCTTATGTAATCTGAGATTTATATAAAAGTATACTGTATAAATGTCAAGTGCATTTCATTTTATACAAATTTTTTTATATAATAAGAATGGCAAGTTGTTATAATGACCAAATTATCATATCAAATTCGTCTACCAAATACAAATGGAGCTCAATGAAACTTCTTCACTGAAAAAAAATCAAAAAGATAAATTCGGTAACCCTGAAAGCCTTTATGTATAATGCATTATAAAGGTTTTCATAATGCACGTTATAATGCATTATATCTTTTCATAAATAAAAGTTAAAATGCATTATAATATTTGCAGATTCCTTGTTATATCTAGTTGTTTGTCATCATGTGTTTTAATGAATTATACTTTCTAAATGTAGGTTACAATTATGCATGAGACCATACAATGCATTATAATTTAAAAAAAATACTTATAATGCATTATATATATATATAAAGGCTTTAAAGGATTAGTTCATTTCAGAATGAAAATTTCCTGATGATTTACTCACCCTCATGTCATCCAAGATGTTCATGTCTTTCTTTCTTCAGTCGAAAAGAAATTAAGGTTTTTGAGGAAAACATTCCAGGATTTTTCTCCATATAGTGGACTTCAACAGGGACCAATGGGTTGAAGGTCCAAATGTAAGTTTCAGTGCAGCTTCAAAGAGCTCGACATGATCCCAGACGAGGAATAAGGGTCTTATCTAGTGAAATGATTGGTCATTTTCTAAAAAAAATAAAAATTATATACTTTTTAACCACAAATGCTTGTCTTGCACTGCTCTGCGATGCACCACGCATTGCGTAATCACGTTAGAAAAGTTACATGTGACATAGGCGGAAGTACAGATCCAGTGTCTACAAAGTGAACGTGCAAAGACTAAGTTAAACAGCCTTTACAAAACAAAGGTAAAACAAAGATGTAGGAAGTTGGAGGAGAAAATGAGATGGAGTTTATCGCCCTACCACGGTACTTCCGCCTACGTCACACGTGACCTTTCCAATGTGATTACATAATGCATGGTGCACGCAAAGATGAGCATTTGTGGTTAAAAAGTATATACATTTTTATTTTTTTTTAGGAAATGACTGATCGTTTTGCTAGATAAGACTCTTATTCCTCGTCTGGGATCATGTAGAGCTCTTTGAAGCTGCAATTTGGACATTCAACCTGTTGGTCCCTGTTGAAGTCCACTATATGGAGAAAAATCCTGGAATGTTTTCCTCAAAAACCTTAATTTCTTTTCAACTGAAGAAAGAAAGGCATAAACATCTTGGATGACATGAGGGTGAGTAAATTATTAGGAAATTTTACTTCTGAAGTGAACTAATCCTTTAAGTAAAGCATTACCAGAAATTCATCTGCAGGCTTCAGGTCAGAATGCTGACATATGTCCTACGGCCCATACTGAAGATGGGTGCTTATCAACAGACATACATACTTAATATCAAAGATCTATAACAATTGATTAAAAAAAAATCCTCAGGAGGTAACAACACATCACTTTTTCTCTCATGTTTTCCCATACACGTCACAGAATGTCCAATCACTGGCGACATTAGGAACTGAAGCTAAAGGAATGACAGTGAATAAGCTGTAAATAAAACTTTGTGTACCGTACAAAGTAATGTGTCGGTCGGTGTGAATCTCTTTATAAACTCTTGATAGAATCGTTCTCTCTTGGCGTCTCCCATGTGGTAATATATAGCACAAAAATATAGGTGGTGAATGCTCCTCATATATATGCAAGTAGATTTACAGATCCCTTTCCCCTAAAAAAATACCCAGTCAACTGTGAAGAAGCACTCACGGAGTGTGAATAAGGTAGCAGAAGAATCTCTTCATGCTTTCCGTCATGAAGAAGCTTTTCAGAGTGAGTCTTCAAAAAAAAATCCCCCATGACAGTCTGTTTCATATTTCATACATGTCCTCCGCGGACGCACGTGGTCAAACGGTTCCTGAAGAGTGTGCTTTATATATATCAGAGGACGGGCGACAGCGTTTGTGCTAGACATCCTCTGCGAGTCTCAGTCAAATCCGTCCATGACTGTAATGCGATTGCATCCACCTCCATTTAAAAAAAATGCAAAAACTTTTAAATAAAAAACAGAAATCCACAGATGTTCTCGCGTCAGGCGGACCTAATTATACCATTGTGCAGACTGTGTTGAGATTGGGGTCAAATCGGACAGCTTTGCCTTCTACGGACTTCGCGTTGGTGTTGTACATGGGGTTCTCGAAGGCGGCCTGTCCGTTGTTGTTCTCGTGAACCGAACAGCCTGTGTACTGGGTTTTTGGAGTAGTCCTGTCAGACAAGAAACAACATCAGAATGTCTTTAGAAGAGTTTGCAAAGACATCGAGCGGCAGCGAGGAAAAAGAAAGCAAGCATCTAATTATGATCGCATTCAATAACCTGCAAACAAGCTAATTCTGTCTCTAAAGACGTTATCTGTCACCATCTATTTCTTTCCATCCTGCAACAAATGATGATGATTTTGTCAGAGACCGATTTCTAAATTCGTTCTGATCCGTCTTGCAATAACAACTCCGCAAACAAACTTTGACAAACGAGGATAGACGGAGGAGGGACTCACCGCTGCTTGTAGAGATAAAATCCGAAGCCTGCAAATATCAGGGCGAAAAAAGGCACAAGGATTGCTATGGCCACAGAGCTACTGTTTGTACCATGTGGAGGATTTGACGAATTATTACTTTCTGACATATTCAAACCTGCAAGAGATCGAGAAACACTCATTTTCACATTGCAAGATCTGTGCATTTCAGTATGTCAAAGATGCATTAAAGAGGATCTATTATGCCCTTTTACAAAGTCTTGATTTTGTTTTTGGGCTCTGCTAGAATAGGTTTTCATGCTCGAATGTTCAAAACACATTATTTTCCCCATATTCTCCATTGTTGCAGCTCCTCTCTTCCCAGTCTGTCAGTAACGCTCTGTTTAGTTCCTGTCTCTATGAAGCCCCTCCTTCTGAAAAGCTCAATGTGCTCTGATTGGTCGGCTGGACCAGTGTGTTGTGATTGGTCAACTGCTTCGAGTGTGTTTGGGAAATGTCCTGCCCCTTATCATAACCACGAGTTCCAACACACTACTAACTAACTCAACTAGGCCCCGCCCCTTTATTTAGCATATGCCTTGAGCAGGAATTATTTATGGAGATGTTTCAGGGAGTTCAGAAACAGTGAAACTGATATATAATAAATGACTTTGCAGAGCTTTTTCATGCTCAAACAGCAACGCATAATAGATCCCCTTTAAAACAACTAATACTCTAACAGGATGAGATAAAATACTTTAAACAATGTAGCATGCAAAAAACATCATGATAGGATCTCATACCTAGCCTTTGCAGGCCAAACTGGCCGAAGTCTTTACCCTGTATAAAGCCTTGAAAGACATATGTGGACCCATCTGGTTCAGCAGACACCTGACAGGGAACAATGAAACAGATCAACTTCCTTGCAGACCAACGGGAATCTATTTTCCACTTATAATCACTACTGCTCACTCAGACTGCCAATATAAAGCTGTGAGATAATCTGATAATGAAATTGTCAACATCCTTATTGTGGCTTCAGCAGTTTGCATTCACATTAGCAATGGTGGACATTAATAAAAAAAATTGTATTCCATTACTGTATTTCAGTCAATTTTAAGATTATACATTCATTTTATTATTATTTAAGAGTAGTATACAGTGTATAAATGTCAAGTGCATTTCATTTTATACAATTTTTAAAATAATAACAGTAACAATAAGAATGGCAAGTTGCTATTATGACCAAATTATCATATCAAATTTGCCTACCAAATACAAATGGAGCTCAATGACACTTCCGTACTGAAACACAAATTAAAAAAAAATATATTCTAAAGCATAATATTTGACTTTTTTCTTGATGCTGAATAACATGATGCTCCTTGTTATTCTGAAGTGAAGAAATCGACACCCTCTGAGAGAACCAGATAGTGATGTTTGATTAGTAAACAAATGATTCCTTTGAATCGATTGAACTGGTTCACAAATCACACTTAATGATTCATTTGTGAATTCAACTGATATGATTGTAGTAGTTAACTATTAACTCGACTCCAAATTTTTCAATCCTAATAAACATCAGACTGAGCTTTATTTGTGTGACTTGGACACACATACTTTTAATACTTAATTACATTCTAAAGAAAGTACTTTTACTCAAGTAGAAATGTACTATTTCATCAGGTTTTCTGTATTTTAACTCAGTTTGTACTTCGTCCACCACTGCATTTTAGTGTATAACACTATATTCTTCTGTACAATATAAGCTTAAAAGATAACAGCTCTACAATAAGACACATTTGCACATACAAATCCATCCAGGGTCCACTGCTCCTCTTTGATCTTGCTGAGTGTGGTGGGTGAGGACGCTTTCATATGATACACCAGCAGCATCAGACGTGCTTCCTGGCTCTTATAGACACCTGCGACAGAGAACAGAGAGCTGACAGCTGTCTACACACTCCATGGAGATGTGTTTCATCCTCTTATTGCGCTCTTCTCGTCTCGGTCACTCTCTGTGTCTCGAACAGAATTGCACACACACAAGTTTATAAGCGCTCTCTCGCTTCCCTTTAGCCTGAGCACAAAATAAAAGTATTGACAAGCCCCACATTACCTAAAGACGCCGCTCTTTGTCTACAATCTCTCCTCCTGACCTAACCTCCCACTTTCTAAGATACAAACAATATCCTAATTGAGAACATTTAAACACCTGGTTTAAGGGTTAGTTCACCTAAAAATGAAAATTCTGTCATTAATTACTCACCCTCATGTCATTCCACACCCGTAAGACCTTCGTTCATCTTCAGAACACAAATTAAGATAATTTTGATGAAATCCGAGAGTTTTTTTATCCTCCATTGAAAGCAACGAAATTACCACATTTAAGGTCAAGAAAAGTAAGAAAAAACATTTAAATTTACGTTGCAGCACTTCCAGGTTCTACGTCAGAACGCCGGCTCAGTATTGGCGCAGAAGCCGGTTAATAATGAGCCGGCATTCTGACGTAGAAATGTAAAAAAACCCTCAGATTTCATCAAAAATATCTTAATTTGTGTTCTGAAGATGAATGAAGGTCTTACGGGTGTGGAACGACATGAGGGTGAGTAATTAATGACAGAAATTTCATTTTGGGGTGAACTAACCCTTTAACTAAAACTAACACATTTCTGTTAATTGAAATAAAGCTGAAATAAAATAACATTTAAATATTAGTTGAAAAACTAAACGAAAATTAGAAATTCTGCCTTGGCAATAAACTAAAATAAGTTTAAGTTGAAGCACTAAAATTATTAACTGGAAATAAATATAACCAAAACTTAAATAAAACTAAATTAAACCTAAATAGCAGTATTAAAAAAACAAAAAAAAAAAACAAATAAAATGACAAAAGTGCATAATGAAATTACTTAAAATGAAACTAAAATGAACGTGAAATCTAAAAATATGAAAATAAAAGCTAATTCAAAATATTAATAAAACTAAAATAAAAACTAAAATTTAAGTTTATGCTAATTTGACATTGACCTATGTTGCTGAGAACAGTGTTTTCAGACATAATAACTTGCTTTTTTTGGTAACACTTTAGTATAGGGAGCACATATTCACTTTTAACTATGACTTTTCCCTCAATAAACTCCTAATTACTGCTTATTAATAGTTAGTAAGGTAGTTAAGTTTAGATATTGGGTAGGATTAAGATTATGTGCTTAATAAGTACTAATAAGCAGACAATATTCTAGTAATATGCAAGCTAATAAGCAACTAGTTAAAAGACTCTAAAATAAAGTGTTTATTATGTATTATATTTGGATATATATTAGACATTATCAAAATCTACTTTCTGTCAGATTAGATTTAATTTTTTTTTGTTTAAAATGTTGAATCTTTTGGCTCAGCTCCCTCTGTGTGTGAGTCTGTTTTACAGTCTTGATGGTTTAGAGTTTAACCCTTTCACTGCTGTGTAGTTTTGCCTGCATTACAGGATAAGAAGTTGATGATTCTCTGATGCTTTCCTTCGTTTACGATCATATTACCTTTCTGACAAGTTAATTTTTCACATGAATGACTGGCGGTTTATTCAGCAGTGATTATTCCTGATGGCTGGCCAATAGCAGTGTCTAAGATTAATTAGATGATGTAAAGCATATATCAGCTTTATAAAGACTCAGAGAGTCTCATGAGTGGAAGTGGAAGGTCTAATGATCTAACTCATTAGCGGTCTAGTTTAATTTCACTCTGATAGTCATTCTGTGATAGTGGGAACACACAGTCCTCATGTTTGCTTGCTTTGATTTGATTTGCAATGTGTGTATGTCTGTATTATAATGTGTTCTGTCAGTTGAGTAAATCTGCAGAGTTTAACAGTAAACCAACCTGAAAGCAGTAGTTCCATGTTGCTGCTCGTTAATGTGACGTTAACTCTACCCGTGGTTGTATTAAAGCTTGTGATACTCAAAGTCATTGGTTGCTTTCTTCCCTTGTAGTTGTATGAGCCCTTCCAGATGTAGTTAGGGGCAAATACATCATCAGGAACTGTGAACAAACAAACAAGCGAAAGACAAAGAAAAAATTTTTAATATCCATCCAGGGACATTTATTATGAGATATATACAGTAATACTCACATACACACATCTGCATATATTTTTTTGTGTATATCTGATTAAATTCCTGAAATATCTCTTTTGATTTACATTTACCTGCAAACAAACCCAATCATTACTATATTATATTGCCAAATTAGAAAAAATATTGTTTCATTAAAAACATAGCTAACATTATACAGTCAAACCAAAATTTATTCAGAAACCTTGAACATTTCATTCATTAAAACAGTTTATTCACTATAGTTTAAAAAATTGGTAATAAAATATGACAAGATCTCAGAGTTAAACTGTGTCAGAAAAAATTAATCTTAATTATGTCAAATAACACTTAAGCAAAACATGGTCAGGTCAAAGTGTCTGAATAATTTTTGGTTCCAAATTTTTGTCAATTTTACTGGCAGTCCACTTTATGAAGAATTTTTGGGTATAATATGTCAAAGTTTGCTTTATTTAAAAAAAAAAAAAAAAAAAAAAAAAAAAAAAATATATATATATATATATATATAGAAAAATATATATTTTTCATAAAAATATATGAAATACATCTTATAAAAATTATAAATATTTATATTATATATAAATTATCTAAAAATACTGATATGATATATAAAATATATTATTTTATACATATGTTTTATACAAATATATTTATATAGAAATTTTAAAAGCTATATTTTTAAAGGCTAAAATGTAGTTGCTTTTATAAAATGGAACTACAAAATATAGACTTTTATAATGTCTATATACATAGAAATATTTAAGATTAATATATATATATACATATATATATATATATATATATATATATAAAATCTATCTTTAAATATAAAGATTAAATATTAAAAAGGCTGCATTTATTTGAAAAAAAGAATAAAGTAGAAACAGTAATATATTACAAAAATTCAGCTTTGCCATAATAGTAATAAATTACAGTTTAAAATATATTCAAATAGAAGTCAGAAATTTTGAATTGTAATAATATTTCACAATATTACTGATTTTTGATCAAATAAATGCAGCTTTGGTAAGCATAAGAGGGAAAAAAATGATTAATTATTCTAAATTTTTCACTGGTAGTGTACAGAATGTATTTAAATACAGTAAAACATACATATTTATATACGGTTATATAGCACAGCCTCCCATATCTTACAGCTTAAACAAGGCAAATGATTAGGTCACACTTAGCCATAATAAAACAGCATATAATTCAACACAGTATTGAGTTTGTCAGGTAAAATATTCAAAATGGAGCCAGATAAGAAATAATGTATTGGCCAGAGTTCTCAGATAACATGCTATGAGTCTTTACGAAGAATTTTCCTGTACTTCAGAACCCAGTAGCTCAAAGGGTTTTCTGTGTCTTTCTGGAAATGTGTTGGATATCTGGTTTGTCCTTTCTGTCACAGACTCCAGTGTAGAAAGGCGGAGCCTCATCATTACACACGTAAAGCTTTGCAGGACACCAGCTTGTCTCCAACTTAATCCTGCTCTCCAAGTATATAAACTTAAGATATGTGATATGCTCGTTCAGTAGGATTATCTTGTGATTCCAGTCGAGTATCTTGTGGCTGCCAGTCTGCTTTACTGTCAAACTAACTGGAACACGTTTGCTCCTCATTAGTCCCCTCGTCCTGGGGCTGTACCAATGCACTCCGTGGCCAAATAGGACCAAAATTATTCATCCTAAATGAGGTGCACTTAACACTCATAAGTAGTCTTTCAGAATAAATGCACCCACCATTTAGCTTCGGACTCGGTGTTCCTGGGACTGGTTTAATAGGCTTTTCGGATAGTTTGGAGCCCGCTGGGAAAGAGAGCAAAAAGGAATTATTAAAGATTGACAGATCAAATTGGCATCGCTTTCTTCATTTCAAGCGTACAGTAACATCCCCGGGATATAGTGTCTCCTTTCTTCCCTTTCACAAAGAAAAATCAGGTGACTGCAGACAGCAGGAGGTGACACGGTCAACATATTGAGCAGCATAACACACAATACAATAGGAGGCTGTTTCGGACAGGCGCAGAAAAATGAGTTTGGAGAAGCTCTCCGTCGACCGCTTTTTTATAGATAATCACATCTGTTTATGTGCAGTAATTACTGGGAAGCCTGAAGTGTACAGCTGTGCGCACGCATGGCTGCTGTGGCAGCGCTCTGAGCTGCAGGAGGAAGACGAGGAAGATAAAAATCACAGCACTGCAGCACGCCGGCCACACGCTAGAGCTCCGGCACCCCACCTGAGCACACGCTCACTTGGGCAGGAAGTGCAAAGTCACAGTTATTGTAAAGACAAAATGCTGTGTGGTTTAGTAAATTGTGTGATAATAGAAATGTATAACAAGGGTATCAGCACTTCCAGTTTAATACTTTTTAGTACCATTTTAAGACCTGCACATCACTTCCATCGGCTTCAGTGTGAACAAACAAAATCAGTCTGCTCAACAGAGATGTACAGTACAAGTGAACAACGGAGCCTTTTCACATTTCTGTGCATTAACTTTTTAAAAGAAGAAAACACACATAAAAATTCTGTTTTGTAATATTAATACTGGACTGAAAATATATAATAATAGTGCATTTTTATTTGGGGATACAAATAGTAATACAACAAGAGTAATATATTTATGCTTTAGTTAACTTTTATGCGTTAGACCCATTTTACAATTTCTAAAAGCAACGATTGATAATAAAATCTAAATCTTTACTGTGGTGTCAGTTCAGTTGCATTTTTAAGAACTTTGAAATGTGGATTTAAGACCCCGCTAATTTAGACCTAATTTTAAGACTTTAAGTATCCACAAACACCCTCTGTATAACACTTAATATTTAAACTAAGTAAATGGCAAAAATGGCTATGAAATCAGGGGAGTCATGCACATCATGTTTTGGTGGTGACTTATGGGTGATGATTTTATTTCAAGATTCTTTGATGAAAAGAACAGCATTTATTTGAAATAAAAATCTTTTGTAATATTATAAATGTCTTTACTCTCACTTTTCATCATTATAATGCATCTTTGCTGAATAAAAGTATTAATTTCTTAAAAGAAATCTTACTGACCTTAAACTTTTGAACAGTATATTAATAAACCAAGCAAAATTGCAATGAACAGCTACTACAATGCATTTTTGTTGTATGTAAAAGAGAAACAATAACTTTTTGATAATAACGCCTTGCGTGTTTCATGGGATAAACATCAAATTGTATAAAATAAAATAAGTTTTATAAAACTAAATAAAATAAAGAATACAATAAATTTGAATCAGATAAAAAAATACATTTTTAATTATTTATATTACATATATTATTAATGGCAGCTAGGAAGAATTAAATGAAACTGCATGAACCTACTGTGACAGAATGGATACAAAGACCGATATATATATATACTGTATATTCTCTGAAATGTAAGTGTACTCTATATTTAATTAAATTTATTTTTTTCTCTTATACTTTTTCCTTTAATGCTTTAGTCAGATGCTAATGTCAACATTTTGTTTGTTAGTAGGCTGAGTAGAGATTAGAGTAGAGTAGAGATTTTTTTCTTTTTCTTCACTTATTTCTATTCTTTATGTATTCTTCATTTATTCATTTATTTTTTATTACTGTTCTAAGTAAATGTTATATAACTATAAATGTTCTGTTTATATAAAAAAAAACAGTTTAAAGGGTTTGTTCACCCAAAAATGTAAATTCTGTCATTAATTACTCACTCTCATACACCTGTAAGACTTCAGAACACAAATTAAGATATTTTTGATGAAATCCGAGAGGTATTTGACTCGTCCATAGACAGCAATATAATCAACACTTTCAAGGTCCAGAAAGGTACTAAAGACATCGTTAAAACAGTCATGTGACTGCAGTGGTTCAACCTTAATGTTATGAAGAGACGAGAATACTTTTTGTGCTCAAAAACAAAACAAAAATAACGACTTTATTCAACAATCTCTGTCATTATCTTACGCAGGTGACGCAGTAAGCACAGTGAAGGCTTCCGTGTTTACGTCCGAATGCCGGCTCAGTATTGGCCAAAGCTGATCATGTGACACACGTGTGATGCTGACGCAGGAGCCGGCCAATAATGAGTCGGCGTTCTGACGTAGAACCTGGAAGCGCTGGACGTAAACAACATATGAGAATGACACAGAAGAGAAAAGATTGTTGAATAAAGTCGTTATTTTTGTTTTGTTTTTGCGCACAAAAAGTATTCTCGTCTCTTCATAACATTAAGGTTGAACCACTGCAGTCACATGACTGTTTTAACGATGTCTTCAGTACCTTTGTGGACCTTGAAAGTGTTGATTATATTGCTGTCTATGGACGAGTCAAATACCTCTTGGATTTCGTCAAAAATATCCTAATTTGTGTTCTGAAGATGAACGAAGGTCCTACAGGTGTAGAACGACGTGAGGGTGAGTAATTAATGACAGAAATTTCATTTTTGGGTGAACTAACCCTTTAGTTTTTATGTATAATTTTTTTTGCATTGTGTGCATGCTATAGAAATGTTAGATGTGCTGACAGACAATGTGAAGTGTTTGATACCTCGACACACAGGCATCTTCCCAGTCCAGGTTCCATCGGACCGGCAGACCCGGTGCTCAGATCCCCCAGACAAAAAGAAGCCGGTTTGGCAGGTGTAGATGAGCGTGAAACCATACGAGGGTAGATCCATGCCCACAACATCCACATGAGCCGGGCTCTCGGGCTGTTTACAACTGTGAGCTACAAAGAGAAGGAAGAATAATTGAAAAAGAGAAACAAAAGAGATGAAAGTACAATCCAGCAAACCATCTCGTCCCCATATAATCAGACTTCAAACTTCAGTGGGCAAAATCAAAATGAAGTTTGAACTTTTAAGACAACATGGCGTGTTTCTTTAGAGAGGATCTCTGCTTTCTTTCTCTCTCTGACACCGCCATCGTTCCTGTGCCTACAAAAGCTGGCTGAGATCCTGAGTGTGGCAGACGTTGATGCATGCTGGCAGACGGCACTTAAAGGGAGCGCACCTTTACCTGTCACACCAGCAGATCAAACGCAAGCCAATGCTCGCCCAGTCATTCCAACAGCTCCATCATCACTGTGACTTTGATCAAAAGTAGCTGGGATTGAGGTTTTGGCTCAGTGCACTGGACCCAGTTCTTTTATCCAAGACTTTGATAAGGGTTTCTATCCATGAGTGCCACAACAACAGTACAGCCACAAAAGAAAAGAAGGTAATCAGACAAAGAAACAATTATGGCTTCCAGTTACATTGATGTGTAATACAGGGGCGTAGGGATTATTGCAATACACTCTAAAGTCCTGGGTTGAGCTTTTTGGGTATTTTTTTTTTTGGTTATTTTTCCAGTGTTTGGGTAGTTTGTGTGTTCCTCAGATCCTGGGTCAGACGTAACAACCCAGTGTTTGAGTTATTTATCACGGGCTTTTTGCGACCTCTTCAGGAGAGAGCAGTGCAGCTCCGTCAAATTGGTGCATGTCTTCGGTAATATACAGGTTTGTGTACATTTTTTATCTAAAAATTCATTATTGTTCTGTATATCGTTTAATTTTATACAAAGCAGCATACAGGGGCGCAATGTGAGTCACCTAAAGTAGTGTCGCGTCGGTCTTTTCGCATGATAGAAACACCTGATGCCTTGCATAAAATTTTTTGATTTTATTCAAAAAGATACAGAATATAAATACTTAGGATGTTAAAATATGTTCTCAGAATTGTACACTGATTGTTTATGGACAGGTTATGGAGTCAGTCACAGCATATTTCAGCTACGAGTGAAACAGGACGGCGGTCTGAAGTTAGCAGTTCCCCCGCCGAATGTGAGTCATCTCCGGCACGAGATCCAGCGCCGTTACGGCGGAAACAGGACAACAGAGACTGGTCCATTACACTTGAATTACTTCTAAATGTTTCATTTTTACTTCTAATATTTGTTAAACGAGCTTAAATGTAGGCAATGTGTATTAAAAACGATATCAAATATGCTATACTATAAAATATGATTGAAAATAAAGGAATTATCATGCAAATCAGTGGTTGTGTGGAAGCCGGTTTGGCAGGTGTAGTATTTTAAAAAAAGCTGAGAGGATTTAAGTTAATCCACAAACATTAATTCATGTATGAAGTAAAAGAAAAAATAAGCTAGTATTATAGTAACAATGAATCAACCCATCATGCTGGGTTTTTTAGAGTGTAATTTTAAATACATTTCAGCTTATTTATTGAGAAAGTCAAATTAAATTTTGCTTCAAAAATCTTTGACGTTAAATTCATATTATTATTCAAATTAAATTAAACTGGATGCCCTTTTGTAATAACGCTAAAAAACAAAACAAAACAACTTTTAAAGGAGAGACGAGAGTTTAAAATGATGTATGATTTGATGTATTGTAAATAAAATTATGACACTACAACCAAAAAATACATGGACAATTACTTAATTTAGACAATTTGTTTTTTCAAATTGTGCACATATCTGATATAATATATAATTATCCTTGCTCTCGTCAAAAATAAATACATTTATTTTTTACTTGATACTCATCTACTAATAGCTTTTTGCATGCTGAAACCTTCACTCTAAAAATGCTGGGTTAAAAACAACTCAAGTTGGGTTGAAAATGGACAAACCCAGCAATTGGGTTGTTTTAACTCAGCGGTTGGGTTAAATGTTTGGGTTTGGGTGCTGGGTAATTTTATTTAACCCAACTATTGTTTAAAAATGACTATATGTCTGGCTTAAAATGAACCCAAAATATGTTGGAAATTAAAAATCAGACACATAATTACTAGAGGAAACAATACTAATCAAAAGGTGAACATTTATTAATAAGCAATTTAATAAATGTTTATTGCTTAATTATTATTCATTAAACTTAATAAATGTTCATTTATTAAACATATTAATACATTTTAATTTCCAACATATTTTGGGTTCATTTTAAGTAAGCAATTCAGTGATTGTTAAACAATATTTGAGTTAAATAAAACTACCCAGTGGTTGGGTTAAATCTTTGCCCAACCTGCTTAAAACAACCCAACTGCTGGGTTTGTCCATTTTCAAGTGTGTTCTATAAAATGATATTATGATACAGTCTACTTGAAGTAAATAAATAAATAAATTCTCAGGACAGAGCAAGGCATAAGAAAGAAAAAAAAAACAACAACATTATTTCTTTGGAGACCAATCTAGTGGAACGCTAATGGAAAGGACAGCCAGCCATTATCCAATTCTGTGTGAAATAAAAGAGGCGAATGAGAAAGATGATTTAGCACTCAGCCTGACTCTGTGAGTAGCCAACTGCTCTGTGTAAACAAAATTACAGTGCGTAATTACAGAATGATCTCGATTATTCTTGGGGAAAAAATGGTGTGATTAGGTGCAAGCACACAAAAGCTGCTTTATCACAGATTTACAATTAAGCGGGGGGAAGCGCTGTGTCTTCCTAGCCATCTCATTGGTTAATTTCCTAATTTTTGCAAAACAATGACAGAACTTTGGGGCAGTGGCATGATGCAAAATGTAATTAGATTTTGAAATGCTTCAACTGAATGGCAATCTGTCTTGTGAAATTGGAGGCCAGATGTTTTCTCATTCTTCAGCCTGTTTTAATGCTGTTGAATTCGAAACTTCTGTTGATAAACGGGCATCATCCAATCACAAGCTTTGTAGCCCACCAAGACCACCAGTGACAGTAAAGACATTTATAATGTCCTAAAAGATTAGTATTTAAAATAAATGCTGTTATTTTGAACTTTCTATACATTAATAATAATCAGAAATGTTTCTTGAGCAGCAAATCAGCATATTAGAATGATTTCTGAAGGATCATGTGACACTGAAGACTGGAGTAATGATGCTGAAAATTCAGCTTTGCATCACAGGAATAAATTAAATTTTCAATATATCACAATAGAAAACACTTATTTTATTTTGTAATAATATTTCACAATATTGCTGTCTTTACAGTATTTTTGATCAAATAACTGAAGCCTTGGTGAGCAAAAGAGACTTTTTCACAAACATTAAAAAATCTTACCAACCCAAAGCTTTTGAGTTATTTTTTTAATTAACATTCTCGGTGTTAACGGGCCTTTACAGAGAACAGATTTGAAATTTAAGATCTAAAACAACTTCACGCTGACATATATAAAGAATGCTGTTTATTTATTTATTTATTTATATTACAGTCACAGAGAGATTAAATGCACTGAGATAAAAAGAGCATCCTGTCGGTACTGTAACTGAACAAATTAAGCATTTTATTTTTTAGCAAAGTACTTAAAATAGGTTATTCAAGGAGTTAATTTGCTTTAACCCTTTAATAGCACAGATGGACTAAGATTGGACTCCCATAAATCACTCACATAATTCAGAAGCCATTGTGTAAGAAACATTAATCTTCCCTCTTTCAAAGAATATGAGCCACTTTGAGTGATTTTCTTTTAGTATGGTTGAATATGTACATTAACGGTTGAAATGATCATTTATATTGGTCAGATCATTACAGCAGTCTCAGAACCACCCGCTAGATCAAGCAATGAGTGAGAGCCACAGCGTAACTCACACTGACAGTGTAAACGAACTGCAGCTCGATGAAGAAAATAAAGTGATTTCTGGGTTACTATGTGGAATATTTCCTTTAATAACAACCATAAAGTATGAAATGGTTATCAGGAGTGGGCCACTGAGAATTATGGCATAATTTGATGGTTGTGAAATCTAATTTATATAAGGAAGGAGAGCCATCCGAATGGTAATTAATCTAACACAAACTACAGCCATAAACATCTGCATTCAGTGAGACTGACAAAAAAAAAAGTTGTTTAACTTCCATCAATCTTTTTTCCCCCCCAAACAATAGGTGAGTAGTTCGCTCTAGTACTTTATGTTGCATCATAAAGACCTATATTACAAAAGATTGTGTTCGTAAATAGTGCATTTCCACCGTATTTTCTGTTGATGTTTATATGAGCACAGAAATAAACATCCTGCTCTCTTCGGTGGAATGACTCCTTTAGACTTCGCAGCACATGATGAATGCTGTGAAATGATTAATCATAATGTCTTATAAATATCATTGTGATGTGGCTTCTTATGGAACGACTTCAATTAGCAGAGCAAAAACGGACAAAATAACTTGCCATTTGGTGTCTCAAATGCAAGCTAATTGATATTTATGTCTTGTTTAAAGAACAATTTTTAGTTTAACTGATACCAGTGTTGTAGTCAAGACCAGCTCCTTCGAGTCAAGTCAAGACCGAGTCCATAAAAAGACCATAAAAATATGGACTTGAGGGCCAAGATCAAGAACATGAATATATGGTCTTGGACTCAAGATCATATTTTGATGTTTTTGGTACATGTGGACTCAGTCTGGGCCTGAACACGACTGTCTTCTGGTCTCAGTCTTTGACTTGGACTCGAATGAGCTGTTCTGGTGGACCCATTTAGCTTAATTATACAAATATATTCTGCATTGACCTTTATAAATGAGAAACTTCAACAAATATAAACTGGTATTCTGACAGATTCCCATGAATGTGGCAACTGGTACACAGGGTTTTTGCAGCGATGCCATCGAAGAACCATTTTGGGTTCCCCAAAGAACCTTTCAGTGAACAGTTCCTAAAAGAACCATTTTTTTCTTAGTGTGTAGAACATTTGAACTCTTTCCCTGCCAGCGTTTACTAAAAAAGTTACCAGTCAGTGCCAATATTTTTGATCATATTCACAAAACTTTCATGGCCCCCCCTGTATATGATGTTGTATGAATATGTAAACAGTCAATATATCAAAAGAAAGACTCTTTCTGAACTTTCGGATTCAGAACGATGATCAAAACATAGATCAAGTAGATTGAGTCCATCAAAGCTTCGACATTTAATTCAGTAACGTTACTCAGTTTTGATTTATATGCTGTTGAATGTTTGATGATCACGTCCAGAGATGCTGTACTATTTCAGAAGATGTGTAACAGCGCCCTCTACCATATAACACTGTAAAACATTATAACTTGTCTATGGTGGGGAAGCGGTGTCATAAATGACAGAAAATCTCATCAATGGCGGGAAAATAGTTAATAACCTAAAGAACATTTTTGAACTATAAAGAACCTTTTGTGGAATGGAAAGGTTCAATGGATGTTAAAGGTTCTTCGTGGAGCCATAGATGCCAATAAATAACCATTATCTTTTAAAGTGTAGGGATAAGACTTACGGATGCACTCTGGCTGTGTCCCGCTCCAGGTGAGGTCAGCCTGGCAGAGGCGTGTGGTGGAGCCCTGCAGCAGGTGACCAGGCTGACACTGGAAAGCCACCATACTTCCAACCTACACCAAACACACACACGCACATATCCCATCAGACACTGTGCTCCCACAACTCTCTTCTGGAGGCAGATTAAACAATATTAAATACCTGCAGTTTTTGAATGAAAGAAGAGCTTTTCACACTGTGCTTAACCCCTGGTTATTGTCGTTCTAAACCTTGCTTTTAACCCCGGATAAGGGAACGTTTCGCATTTATAATTTAGAAATGGGGTTAGCACTGCTTTTTACATGGGGGTATGAAAGCATTAGTGCTGCTTTCGTGCTTGTAAAACCCCATATTGTGGTGCCAAACTTGCGGCACGGTGTTAGAATGTTATGCTTAGCAACCGACAACCAATCGCATGCCTCATTTTAACATGTTCTGGTCACGGAAACATGCTGCATTGTACATAAACAGTAATTTCAGTGTTCTGCGTCAATTGGACATTTCTTCTTACCTTCATTCAGAAAAAGACTTTACATTACAGTGCGACGTTCATCCAATCAAAGAAACTGACAGTGAAAATATGCAAATAAGGATGTTAACCCAGGGTATAGGAAGGTACAGTGTGGAACACCAGCTTTTGAAAACCCAGAATTAATTGTTAACCCCGGGTTAATTATGAGCAGTGTGCAATGTAAAGCAAGATAACCCAGGATTTCGTTTACCTGTGGTTTAGAATGACCCAGGGTCAACTATTTTAAGTGTGAAAAGCCCTAGAGTTTTCATTCCTGAGGACAGATGATAGAAAATAGTGATGGGGAGTTGACTCCAAAAGAGTTGATTCCTCGACTCTGAATAGCTCCAGAGTCAGGGTTGACTCCAGCACAGGTATCGACTCTCGGTGTCGACTCTGTTGCTGTGTCCGAAATCGCTCACTTGTTTACTGATTCTCGAATCCATAGCCTATATAGTGCATAGCAGTTGAGTGCACTAGAAGCAAGGAGTGAACGAAATGAAGCGAGGAATTCAGACACTGACGAATCACGTTAGAGAGCTGTCGCAGAAACTTTGTTACATACATTTATCCTACATGTAGCTTACTTTAGAAATAGATAACAGTCATAGTGACTTTAGTTTGCAATTATACATACATGGTAGCTTATATTAATGCAATAAACATAGATTTGATTTTCCATGGTTTAACCGTGTTCATAATCATTAAACTAACCATAAATTATAAATAAAAAACTCACATCAACAATAAACACATCAATAAGTGTACATTATTGTATGCATTTTTGTATGTATTGTATTAATTTTAGTATCTTTAAGTCTCCTGTCCAAGCACTTTTAAGAAAATGATCATGTGCGTTAAGTGCCATCACCCGACCATTATAATGAGATGAATTCATTAAGAATCCCTTCTTTCTCGTTTATTTAATTCTGACATAATATTCGACCACAGATGTTTTTTGTGACTTTAGGTATCGGCAATTAGCTAGGTAGCAACATTGATTCTCATCAAGTCATCTCTAAATTGAACTAATTTGGACAGTCACGCTAAATATGTGTTGCTTTAATGAGGGGATTTTAAGGCTTTGTGTCGGGGAAAAATAAATTAATTAAGTGTTTAAGGACTGCCATCTTGCCTTATTTATGACCCTGTTTTGATGTAAAGTAAATGGAGTCGAGGAGTCTCCTACAGTGGGAGACGGGAGTTGGAGTCGACTCCAAAAAACCTGGAATCGAACACCCCTACTAGAAAAGACTGCAACTACAAAGATGTTACTTAAAATTTCAGATCTTTCAAGTTCCTTCTGCATCGCCGACACCATCTGCTTCCCAGAATCACTATCTTAAAAGCCAAAGTGGAAGAGTGCTAATGTCGGGTGGATATTCTCGTATATGGTACTTACTTACTTTACCTACAGCTAATGTAATCACCAGTACATGCACTTAGGAGGCCATTGTGACCTCCTTTCCAGGCCACTAGTGGTGTAAAGTGGCATTTATTTCCATAATATATGGTAGCGCTACTCATGCAAACATCTTAGGCTATTATATGTTATCATCAGCAAGGTCACGGGACCAAAAAGTGTCGCATATATGCCTGTGCGCGTGGGCTGTGCTTTAGGATACATATGAAGGAAGTAAGATATTAACATGTCACAGAGTACCATGTGGGTTTAGCATATTAATTGATTAACATGTCCCCGCTCACTGCAAACACAGTTGACGAGCCATAGACACCGCCGCTTATCTGGGGTGTGCGATATCTCCTCTTGCCGACTCCAACATCATTAAGCCCCGGATAGCAAAAGAGCTCGACTGGCTCCTTTTTCTCCAGGCCAGACAAATGATTTACGAATATGGAAAGGCTGATATTTAGCCGTTTCATGAAGCCTCTGGAGGTCTTGACCTCTGATACTGTAATGACTTGAATACTAAACTCTTCCTCAGCAATCTCAGTGTTTCTGTTTTTCACATCTCCCTCAGTTCACCCCTCCGTCCTGTTCCCTTGACAAAACATAATCAGATTTATTTGCACTACTGAGAAGTTGATTTTTTTTTGCTCTTTTCGAGTGGTTCTGGGGTGTTATTACATCCATGCATACAATTTCACCGCTCCTCAAGCCCCTGACCATGTTCGGAGTGGGAAAAGTCTTGAGAGGGCTTAATAATATTTTGTAGTGGATGTGAGGGGATGAAGGGCCTTCACTAAGTAGTTTGTCTGGAGTGGGTTTGAGAAAAGCCATGAATCATTCTTTGACAATCATTAAGAACGCTTTCATGGAAGGAATGAGGGAAGACATGAAATCTTCATTTGAGTGAAAATTTGTACTTGTAACCATTAATTTGAAGATTAAAGGAATAATTCACCTGAAAATGAAAATGTATTCATTTCTATCTTCAGTGAAACATAAAATGAGATCTTTGACTTTGTGAAAGTGGTCCATACAATCCATGCTGTATATTCCATATCATCAGGTTGGAATGACATACGGATTAGGAAATGATAACAAAATGTTTTATTTTTAGATTTAGAAGAGAGAACTATTTCGTTTAAGCAGTGGTTCTCAACCAGGTGGCTGAAAATGACTGAAAATAAAGACAAAAAAAGTATTAAAATAAGCCAAAACTCACACCAAAAATTCTATTTTAAAAATTCAAATTTAAAATTTTAATTCACCGTCTCAACAAGGGTTTTCTTTGAAGATTTATAAAAGTGTGATTATTAGACTTGGAAAAGTCATATACATGAACAAATTCTTGGGCATTTTTATGCTTTTGTTTAAACAATATATATTATGGCAAGCTCTAAAATACTTTATCAGGTAGAAATTGTGAGTAAAATGTTTTTTAAATCAATCCTTTTCCAGTAAATACCAAATATCTGGAAAAAAAAGGTTTGTCCCTCTTTGGCTTTCATGAAAGCAGCACTCAAGCTGACATGAACCATGAACTTTGAACTCTGACATGAAGTTTTCTGTTATATATATGTGGTCATCCTGCTACCTTAAAGCCAAAGGTCCTGTTGAGAGAGCCATAGCGGGGCGTCCCAGGGTTCTCACAGGTGGTGCGAGTCGGCTCTGGGGAAAGAAAGGGAGAAAAAAGACAAAACAAATGAACATCCAGGCACATTCTTCTTCTCAATATCTTCTTATCTGCCACAACTGAGGCATTTTCTTTTTCACCACCATAACAGCATAACAGCATTTCATCTCCCATAAATACGTGCTACATCGCCTTCATGAGCCCAGACACATCTCTCAAAGCAGTGCTAGGACTCGGCTTATGGTGATTGTTATGGGGCCTGTGTGTTTATGTAAGTGCTGCAGCAGTGTCGTAACAGTTGTTTTTTTATGACGAGCTGATGGAGACGCAGCAGGGGGCAGTGTTGCTGCAGCAGTGCATCTGCTACCACACAGCTGTGCTGCTCTGTAATTGGGATGTAGAGCACATTTTTGAGCTGACGCAGAGACCCTTGATTCAATGCAGGCGTGCAAATGACAGGACAACCTGCAAGGCTTACACAACCAACCCCTTTTCCATGCCGTTTTTAATGTGTGGGGCTTCTAATACCGAGTCAGCACACAGAAAATATATGACTGCATCGCCATATTGAGAAAAGAGTTGCAGACAGTGCTCGTGTTGCTTTGGTGTTGAAAGAAAAGGCCAAACAGGATTAAGTTGAAACTACTACATCCACATGGGACATGTTCACATCTTCCCACATCCATATGGAAGTTTTGAATGTCAGATTATCACCACCATTGAAAAGATACCTTGGAATGGAGGTACACATATGAAAATCGCATTTGCCCAACAATATACCATGGGCTGAATATTAAAATTACTAAATGTCTCTGATTGTTTCATGCTCTTGGCCGCCAGTGATGCATTGCACAAACTGATGCTCCAGAAGGAAACACGATGCATTAAGAGCTGGGGGGTGAAAACCTTTTGAATTTGAAGATCAAGGTAAATTGTACTGAATTTATCTTCCGGGAAACATGCGCGTATCTTCTGTTGCTTCTGAAGAGCAGTACTAAATGAAAAAAAATCAAAATAATTTTTGAAACATCATTCAACATCTTCATCCTGTTCAAAAGTTTTCACCCCCCGGATCTTAATGCATCGTGTTTCCTTCTGGAGCATCAGTGAATGTTTGAACCTTTTTAATAGTTGTGTTTGAGTCCCTCAGTTGTCCTCAGTGTGAAAAGACGGATCTCAAAATCATACAGTCACTGCTGGAAAGGGTTCAAATATGCAAAAAATAATAAAAATTTTGTATGATCTCTCTTATTTTGTTAAAATTATTCACATTTTCACAGATTCTGCAAGGGGCTCCCATACTTTTTCATGCAACTGTAGATGAATATGACGCACAGGCCTTGAGATCAACAACAAAAGATATGGAAAATGTTTTTTCTAACTTTTAAAAAATGATTTATTTTGCTACCCTAACTATGCACAATTTTAAGGTTATTTCTCTTTCATTATTTGCATTTAACCGAACTTGACTCCATGGGGTTTATCTCAGTCAGTTCAGAAGAACCAAGTGGAAACTGGGAAAAGCCAATAGGATTCATTTTATAAGCATTGGTGTGTGGATAAATATGCAGTGGCATTTCATTTCCACCCCATGTTTCTTTTTCATGGTGTCTTTAATACTGCACGAGGCCATAATAACTCCATTGAAACAGCTAAATGATTACACCTGCTTTGGGGCCATGGCTGACATCTTCCGTTGGCACAATACACTAAATGCTTAAAAACGCCAATCAGAGCTCATCCAAATCTCCTGCTGGCTGTTCACAGCTCCTCAATAATGGCCTCACAGAGTTGAGACCATTTATTCAATTACTTGCTCAATTAAAAACAATTATCGATGTATTTATTGACGTTAGGAGAAGGACTCCCTCATGAATATATAAACTGCAGGGTTTAATCAGATAAACACTGTAAGTATGGGGACAGGAGTCTTTGTTAATGAGACGTGGAGAAATGGATGTAGCCATAATACAGCCTTCGGCCAGTTCATTCACAGGGAAAGAGAAGGAAAAGTGAAAAAGAACAAAATAGAAGTAATTAATTTGACTCCTTATTTGAAAAACAATTGAATAAGAATAATAACTCTGATTCAGTTCACATCTCTATGGTGGTTCTCAGAATTCAAAAGCCTGCTAAAGCAGCTTTACAGAAATCAGTGAATTTATACCCTCCAGCAGGGAAACCAGAGGTGAAAGTAACAAGGGAAAAATCTGTAAGGGTAGAACGTGGAAGAAACCCTGGGAGGAAGAAAGACTCGAAACTCCCACTGTTGGGGAAGTTTAAGAGATTTCAAGCAGTTCAACTACAGTCAAGCTAGCCTTTAAAAATTGCTAGCTATACTGAAAGTTAATAACAAAAGGGATAGTTCACCCAAAAATGAAAATTATGCCATCTTTTACTCACCCTCAAGTTGTTCCAACCCTGTTTCTCTCTTCTGTTGAACACAAAAGAAGATATTTTAAAGAATGTTGGTTATCAAACAGTTGACGGTGGCCAATGACTGTCTGGTTATCAACATTCTTCAAAATATCATCTTTTGTGTTCAACAGAAGAAAGAAACTCATACAGATTTGGAACACCACGAGGATGAGTAAATGATGACAAAATTTTCATTTTTGAGTGAACTATCCCTTTAATTGACAATAATATCAGATGATAATTAGTGGTGTGACGAGACAGACGAGATGAGATTTTTGCACAGTATTTTTAAGAAGTCTTCAATGATGAAATACATGACTAGAAAAATAGTCTGCAGGTGCATTTTAAATGTTTTAACTAATCATCTTGCAATGAATGTCATTTCAGTTGTACTTTCTGAGTATCAATTATCATTTGCAGTAAAAGAACAATACTCAAGCACTGTGAAAGGTTTTGCATCAAACTCAACTGACTCGCTTCTTTGCTGTATGATTTCAAGTTTCTTCAGACCTTAGAACTGCACGATTTATGAGCTTCTTTTGACCTCCTAACTGAACTCCTTTCCACAAATTGATCATAGAAATAAAAACAGTTTTCTCTTTTTAAGTGCAACCATTATCAAAGTGCTCTCTCAAAAGTCAAAGTGCAAATAGAGATCAAATTTTTCTTCAAGCATGATACAGAGCTGAGAGATTGTTACAACTACACAGCCCAGCCTAAGATAGCTTTCATATTGGGAATTATATGCATGCGTCAGGGAGCCGCTTTCAAAATGTGGGGAATTGAAATTACGCTCGCGTTTTACTTTCGCTTTCGATTTCGTGATCTCTGTGAATAGGGAGTGGCGATGCTGAGCACGCATTCTACAATACAAGACATTTGTCAGAAACTTAGGCTCAGTTGTACCATGAATCCTCTGCCATGGTCTTGTCAGTCATCTCGCCACTTACTCTCGTCACGTGATCAGTGAACTCTGATTCCTGCTGCACTACGTACGACTCTGCAGCTTGTGTTGGATGAGCTGGATGGGATTGAAGCGACCGTTATCCAACTGAATTAAATTGATTTTATTTCTGTAAAAAGCAAAACGAAAGTGGAGGCCTAATATAAACGTAGCGGTGGCATTTCTTTTCTAATTTCCTCTCTCACACTCCATCATGGCAATATCGCGAGACACCTTTTCACCTAATTTGAAAAGACATTTTGTTATTTTGTTATATATGTTATCCTGCAATCAAAGCATTTATATGGCAAAAAACAGTAAGGATCTAAATCTGGGTGACAGCATTATGCTGAATATTATTTTACATTAAATACAGCTAACAGTGATATTTGACTTCAACATTTAAGTAAAAAAAGTGCCAGAAAACAGCATTAACTGGTAAACCATAAAATGAAAATTCAGTCTATTTTCTAAATGCATGTTTTTTTTTTAATCTTATAAAATATCATAACTCAATCTTCGGTTGAGATGACATACTTCTTGCTGGTGACATTCTCCAATTTAGTCCGCTTAAACCCCTTTCTTATAATCAACTGCAAGCTCACATTCAAATCTGCCTCAATCCAATCAACAACTGATGGACAGAACCAAGTACCTGGCCTACATTATTTTTCTTTTTCGATAATCCATTGCACTTGGATGTACATCACATTACAAAAGAAAAGATCTATTGCTACTTTCATTTCATCACAACTGTAACTTCAAAAAAGTAAACAAAGTGACTTCAAGTTTTCACAATAAGTTTAAATGTATTAACATTATTAGTTTATTATACCCAAAGGCCTTTGCACACTAAGTCTGAAATTTTCGTATGCGTTTTTTCGTATTCGTGATCCTAAAAATTCGTCACGCACAGAGACCTTGCACACCGAGTCCGATGCGTATTAATGAATCCGTTACGAAAAAAAAACGCAAAACAGCAGTGGGCATGATTTAGTTGTCCTCTCTCTTCTTAAAAAGAGAAAAAGAAAGAGGAAATATTAGGTCCATCCAATCCCGAGATTGCATAGAGAGGAAGGAGAAGGAGCTGCGTGATTGTCCCGAGTGATTCAAAGTTTACTTCAGGATGTCAGTTTGATGCTTTGCTAACGATACTGGAGAAATCCGTCTTTATATTCTGTCTCTTTGTATTCCGCACTTTGTTTGTCATACAGTGCTGCTGCTTTGTGCTGTAGACGACGTGGATCAACTTGTCAGATGGCATTGGGGATTTTGGCGTTCGCTTGTACGGTGGCTCTGAATTGTCAAAACGTCTCTCAAAATGCGTGCCACCGATGCGAAAAACGCAGAAAATCGAACCTGATCCGAATTTTTTTATGACGGACGAAAGTTTCGGAGGCAGTGTGTAAACGTGATTGACACAACGTGAGGTCGTATTTATTTTTTAACGTGCGAAAATTTCGAACGCGAATTTCGGTGCAAAGACCTTAAAACATTTTCTAATGAACAACAATTTTTACAGCATTTCTTAATCTAATGGTAATTTAAAAACATACCATTGTTCATTGTTGATTCATGTTTGTTCAGAATACATTAATGTAGTATTCTGACCAGGTACGTGCCACAGTGCACCTGTGTTTGAGGAGGTCATGGGACTCGAGGACAATAACTTCACAACAGCTGCCACTGCCGACTGTCAAGAAGTAGTTTTATGAAGCTGAAGTTTCTCATGCAATTTAGTTTTCCCTGGCCTCCATTCCACACTTCATTCTCTCCTACTGTTCCCACTTCCCTTGTTCTGAGGTCACTTAAAGGTGTGGTTTTGTTCTTCCCCACTATAATTGTGTCAATTCAACATCAGGCCGGCTTGGAGCAGCACTGACCTGGGCTGCCAGAGCTGTGGGAGGGCATCGATTTCTTTGGAGTTGTTGTTGCTAAATACTTTTGAGCTTGTTTGTGCACTGGGTGCACTTCGTTGTGGGTGGTAATCATAAGACTCAGCAGCTGGAGCTACTGGAAAGTGTTAATTGAGGCAAAACTTTAAAAATTCCAACCACCTAGCTTAAATTTTCAGACTTTCACTGAACTGAACCGTGAAACTGTAAAGAGACAAATGACTTAAAGGGGACCTATTATGCCTATTATACTTGATTTTGTTTTTGGGTTGTACTAGAATAGGCTTTCATGCTTGAATGCTCAAAAAACACATTATTTTCCCCCATATTTGTCATTGTTGCAGCTCCTCTCTTCCCAGTCTGTCAGTAACGCTCTGTTTGGTTGGCTGCTGCAGTGTGTTGTGATTGGTCAAGCGCTTCGAGTATGTTTGGGAAATGTCCCGCCCCTTACCATAACTGCCAGTTTCAACATACTACTAACTAACTAACTCAACCAGGCCCCACCTCTTTATTTAACATATGCCTTGAGCAGGAATTATGTAAATGAGGAGTATTGTGACTGTTCCTGGAAGAAAACTCAAGACTACAATGAAGGTGTTTCAGGGAGAAACAGTGACACTGATATAGAGAATAACTCCCGCTAGAGGGACTTTGCAGACCTTTTTCATGCCTAAACAGCAACATTACACACTAAAGAAAGCATAATAGGATCCCTTTAAGTGACCGTAATTGCTTCTCGATTAGCACAGTTGGATGCAGTGGCCAGCTTCGCTGGCTTATTATTTGGTTTTAGCATTATTAGGTTTTAATATACATACTTGTAATAATTATTATGGCAGTCCGTTTCACTGGGAATTCAACATATGGTTTAAACATGCAAACTGTGTCAGCATAATTGATTTACCTATACAGCGAGGCTGGGATCCACTCCAGGTGCCATCAGCCTGGCAAAAGCGTGTAGTGCTGCCCACTGGGATGTATGGAGACATGCAGCTAAATGACACCTCGGACTGGAAGATGAAACTGCGGCCTTCCCTCGAGCCAAAAGCAGGGATTCCAGGATCTCCACAGAACTTAGCTATAATCACAGAAATCATAAAGAAACACATTCAGCTAAATCATTCTCAAATGTTTAGTTATGAATGATGCTGAAGTGTTCTGTCAGGCGCTTCATACAGTATAATAGAACATTTTATGGGTTTCCATCATGGGATCATTTTATGGATTTAGTTTTAGTTAGTTTTTTTTTTTAATTTTTGATTAAATTTTATGACTTAAGCAGCTTGTAAACATACTTTATCACTAGAAAAAATTGAAATAACCTGTTAAACATGAAAGTGTTATGCAATCATTTAAGACATTTCTTCTTATATAGAACCTTTTTGGCATAAAGTGTTCTTTAAAATTGAGTCAAGAACCCTAGAGTTCTATTTAGAACCACACTGAAAGTTTTTTTTTTTTACTTTCTCTAAGAGTGCATGCTTTATTATGTTATATCTTTGGTAGTGTCACTTTATCTTTAATATCTTCCAAGAAAGAAAAGTGATGTATGAATATTGAAATTGTCAATAAAGAAATGTAAGGAATATTCAAAAACGATGTTTGTAATGCAACAATTTACCAAAAGATGTACATTGCAATATACAGGGTACTTTGTCTACCATTGGTTCATTCATCACACTGGAAGCAGAAGGTCAAATCAAGTACATTGCATTGTGGGATATAGCATTTCACACAGTGTGCTCTGTTGTATGTATAATGCGCATTTTAGCAAGTGTAGTAGGTCGTCTGAGTATTTTATGCATAGAGAAAATGAGCATACTGTGCACAGTATACACTAATGTTCGGTAAGATTATTTAATGTTCTTGAAAAAACTCTCTTATGCTCACCAAGACTGGAAAATACAGTAAAAACTGTAATATTGTGAAATATTATTGCAATTTAAAATGTTTTCTATTTGAATATATTTTAAAACGTAGTTTATTCCTGTGATCAAATCTGAATTTTCAGCATCATTACTTCAGTCTTTAGTGTCACATGATCCTTCAGAAATCATTCTAATATGATGATTCTAACATTTCTGATTATCATCAATGTTGAAAACAGTTGTGCTGAAAATCATGATTTTTTCAGGGTTCTTTGATCAATAGAAAGTTCAAAAGAACAGAATTTACTTTTAGACATAAGAAATTATAAATGTCTTTACAGTCATTCATACCGACCCCCAAAATTTTGAACAATAGTATACATATTATATACTGCAAGAATAGTATGTTAGTATGCTATTCTGTAAAAATCCACAGAATACTAAGGGAAATCCCAAGCCCCATGATGAGCGTTATCCATGGCTCTGTCACTGTCAGGCAAACAATGGGTCTGGAGGGAAAATCAATCACATGGTTGACGTCACCGACTGACTGATCCGTCATAAATATGCTGGTCAGACGACTATGCCTGAGATCTAGCACTACAAACTTGACTTTTCTTGATGAATTATAGATATGCTGTCAAGATATAAAATAAAAGTTGAAAAGAAAGAGAAGGAAAAAAATCTGTACCCTGACAAAGTCAGAGGTACACTTTCTTTCTCAAGCAAAAGATTTTTTTTTTTTTTTTTTTACATTGCCTGCTTTTGTTCCATGTGAGGGCTAAAACAAGGGTACCTTTGTGATAACTAGGCTTTTTAAACTTTAAATTCTGGAGTTTCTTCATCTTAGATGTTCACAACATCATACAGAATTGGATGTGCTGAAACAGACAGAACTGATATCCCAAGCTGCACCTTGCTGAACCCACCATGTCTCGAGTCCCAAACAAATATTGCTGTCTAATCTAGCGAATGTAATGTAAATTTGTTGACCTATATGTGCTCAATTAATCAAAATCTGATCATCAATTCCATGCCAACAGCAAGCATATAAGGTGCAGACATAAAGCTGCTTATTTGGGAAATGTTGGCATGCATAGTGATGCAAACACTCACAGGGATGAAGCAGTCAGTTTGATTAATATTAATAGAGTAGTACAGTATACTCACGCAAGCACTGGGGCACCTCACCACTCCATGTACCATTGCCCACACATGTGAGAATGGCAGGAAAAGAGAGCTCGTATCCTGGGGAGCAGCTGTAACTCACGCTGGTGCCCCACTCAAAGTCACGTCCCTCCAGAAGGCCGTTTGAGATGGGAGGAGGAGCTGTGCAGGTAACGGCTAAAGAGAGACATTAAACACAGGGGAGTTGAGCTCATACTTAATGACATGTATAATACAGGTTAGGGATAATCCATGGCTAGCTGTGCATTAAACGATTTTAATGCATGACGTGGAAGCAAAGAACCTTCCGACGGGAAGCAGAGTGCATTCAAATCGTTTAATGCACAGCTAGCCGTGGATTATCCCGCTTATACCACGGTCATTTGCCAGCATTGATAAGGCGTTTTTGATGTTTGCAGTGCAATATCTGATCGGAATGTTAAATATGATGGTTATTTTCATCAGTTACGGACCTTTACATCCAGCATTCTGCCGCTTTAAAGGGTCATGAAACCCCAAAACACATTTTCTGAGATGTGAACAGATATGTACAGGCTGCACAGCGAGATCGCATTACAGTGGAGAATTCAAACAACATGCGGAACGTGCATGAGAGCAGTTTCTGCGTGGAATGCCGCAGTGAGTTTAACAACGCTCACCACGTGGATCATATAGATCAGATACAGACCGGAGCAAGATTTTATGGACATATTTCTTATACTTTAGTGCTCTAAACATTAACCAACACCGTATATGCACACATATTTAATCACGTCGTCTTCAAATTAAATATATGTGCAAATAAGGACACTGATACAGCCGTACGTCATGAACGCGACGGATTTCATGACGCAGAGATAAAGTAGTGCGGTAAGATTACATTTATTTGAATGAATTATAGCATTTATTTTAATTAATTATCAATGGATCGAGTGAGAGAGAGAGAGATGTGTGTGTGAATTACTTGCTGTGCAGCATCTTTCTACTAATAGTAATGCTATGAGTTTCAAAAACTTCAAAAAACGAGATGTTGTTGCTGAGAAATAATGTAGCGATTCAGTAGTGAAGACGCTATTTTATATAAAAAGTAGCGGGGGCAGTATTGATAAGCTTCTGTGCTCCTGAATGTTTCTGTGTGTGTGTGCAGCGCGATCTCTGACCTCGGTGTGTGTGTGTGCAGCGCAGCGCATATAGAACGGTGATTAAACTGACTGGAACTACCTGTGCATTAAATGGTTTTAATGCACACCTTCCAGCCAATCAGAATCGACAGACCATGGTATAATTAGAATGTAACCAACGTTAAAATTCCATTTTAAACAAGTATATTTGCCTTGATTCCCAGTAAAAATGTCTAAACACCCTTAAAATACAACAAATGCCACTTCCCAGGGCCTTTTTTCTTTTCAACAAATGATCAGTGAAAGGAAGTGCTTAACCTTCAGAAAATGCTGATTGTTAGCCTCAGGAGGGCAAACTAAATATTATATGAGCTTCTTTATTTTCTGTTCAGTTTATATGAGGTTTGCAACCTTGTTATCAAACTTTGAGGAATAAATACAGTTTAAAACCCTGTTTGATCTGATTTATTTCTAGCAATAAACATTAAATAAACATAAAAGCTCTCTGTAGGGGCTTGCTAGTTTGGGACCAAACGTGGTTTGTAGTTAACTTTATTTTCAATAAATTAAAGAAAAACATTTGTTTGACTATTTTTTCTTACAAAAACTTGGGTAACAGGGTTGAATGTATAACATTTTTATATTTGTTCCTGCCATGCTTTTCAAACGGTCCAAATTATGTTACTTCTTATGTGTCAGTATGCTACAATTTGTAATATATATATATTTTTGAAGATGTATGAAAAATACTTAAATTATAAAAATACTTAATTCATATTTAAATTAATTTATATTTAAAATGATAATAATTAATTATACATTACGTTTAACTTGTATAATATTTTTTAACTCCATTTGCAGATTTTATCACTTGCACTATAAGCATTGAAATTTTTCTTTTCATGTAAATGCATTTCATTTTAAGGAATTTATTTGAGATATTTTTATTGGAAAACAAGAAAAAGACCTGAACAGAACTGTATGCAGTGCATATCAAATAACTGTATTCATTATAATAATATAACTGTCAAATCCAGCACAAACCTGCAATAGAAAAGTTTAATTTAGTGCAGAGAAAAAGAGAGAACAATATGTCTAAAAAAGTGTTAACTATAGCAGTACTAGCAGGTTCAGTCAGGTATAGAGATTAATTGCTTCTGCTAACACTACTGAAGTCACTGAACGCTATATCTGTCTTAGAGGCCCCATCTTTTCCAATAACTGCCCGCACGACTCTGTGAGGTAAGTCCTCTTCCCCGGTTATCAGTCCTCAGGTACCACACAAGCCTTTAAAATCAATCACACTCCACCAGACAGGAAGCCGATGCCTTGCTCAATCGGGCACTCATGATGACACATGCCCCCACTTATGGTGCAACACCAAATACCACACTTACATACACACACACTCTTTATACCATGGTAAAGTTCCAGCCAGACTGCAATTACTGCCTGCAAAAATGATACATTCGACTGCTTCTTTATGAGCTGATCGTGTTGTCTTCGCTCCACTCTAACAAACCCCAATGTTGTATTATTAATCAGAATCAGTGTTGGCATCCTTTAAAGAGGCCTGGACCAGATTGGGGCTCCTAAGCTAATGAATATTTCATATATACCGTCTACAACTGAAGAAAAGAGACAGCAGGGATGCACACACAGTCAATGTCAGGATCCTTCCCACACCTGAAGCGTTTGACAAAGGTGGGAGTGGTTCTTTTTTGAGCAAACTCACATTTGCATGCATATTAATGGTGAGTTTAGACCGAGGATGAAGTTCAAGGCTCCTCAGATATGTATGCACAACATGTCCTTTAAGAGAAGGAGGAGGTCGCTGCCTTCAGGAATAAATGAGACATCTGTGTCTATCTAAATGAGCTTAGCAAAATGGCATTCGAGGCCAGGGCACTGGCGAGGATCACAAATGCAACGTCCAAACCTGAAATTCAATTTCATATCACTTGATATATTCAGTACCAGTTCATCTCCTGGCAGTAGGAAGATGACAGGAGTCATTTGTGAAATTAATTACAAGAAATGCAAGGGCTCATAGGTCAAAGCTGATTATAATAATGGGGACAACACAGCCCTTAAGGGGTGAACGCTCAGTCTGTGTTCCCGTCGCACGATTGTCATTTGTCAAACAGCAAGACTGGTTGATAAAACATGAATGTTTACTGTTGGTTGTAGCGCAATTGCATGAGAAAAGATGACTTACAAGGGTGGATAAACATTCCTCCCCTTTTTAGCTCTACATTTCAAACAAGACATCTATCAAAACAGCGACGACACAAAAGCTGGAAGACCTCAACTCGCTCTGGGAGAAGCATCTGTGCATCTAACGCTCGGGGCGGTTGGGGCCAGATGTGCAGATATATCAGTGAGCGAGTCATCTTATGCCGTGCCTTGTGAACAATAATGCTATTTGGCTTTACTTGGCAGAGAAAATGCTGGAGTAATGTGTTAATCTTGGGACGATGAGAATTTAGATAACACTAAAAGGTTCAATTTGTTAACATGCTTTAGTATCAGGATCTAGCAATGAACTTAACTGAAATTAATAAATACTATCAATGTTAATTTGTAAATATACTATTGTTCATTGTGTATAGTCCATTAAAAATGCTAATTTATTCAACTTAAAATGTTAAAAATATGTAAAGTAAAATAGCATATTGTTGCTGTCAGGTGGAAACTTTGTATCTCCATATTTCGTCATTTTAATTTTTTTTCAGAAATCATTACTATTGGTCACCCTTTACGTCTGTCTGTGGGTTTTGCAAAAATGTAACCAATTTAAAGTATTAAAAACAGCTTTTGACTAAACCTCCTAACTCCATTGGATCCTCAAACTGTCAGTCAATCCTCAAAACTCCGCCCACCTCTATTGTAAATGAAGTGCTGCACACATTTTGGAGCATCTCTGCTTGTTTGCAATGCAATGGAGAATAAAGAACTGGTTGTTTGAATAAGTACAGTGTTATAGAAACGGAGAAGAGTGTCTTAGTCTAGCATTTGTCATCGAGTAACAGCCAATACTGTCTTACATCTTTTATACCGTGAGATTTTGGCCAAATGACAGAAAAAAAGTGACATTTCGCTGGTCAAAAACCACCATTTGATCTTGATTTTGGTCAAATGTTAATTATGTAATGACACAAGCAAGTGTCTGACCATGTAGAAAGCCACAATATCAACTTATATATATATCAACTTTATATGTATATATATATATATATATATATATATATATATTTATTTTATTTTTTTTTTGCATAAAATGAATTGTTTTGGACCCCTTGACTTTCACTGAATGGACAAAACCAGTTGAGACATTCTTCAAAAAATCTGTTCTACAGAAGAAAGGATGAGTAAAAGATGACAGAAATTGCACTATCACTTAAAATAATACTGTAAAAGTATTGTTCAATGTTATCCCATGATTCCTAATATGCCTTAACCAATATAAACACACTAAACCTAACTGTAAAGTGTTATCAGAATTTATTATAAAACTATAATTTATTATAGTTTTACCTTTACAGAAAGGCACAGGGGCGTTCCAGGTACCGTTTCCAGTACAAGTGATGGTGGAGAAACTCTCGGCTTCCATTGTGTAGCCGGGCTGGCACACAAAAGTGATGTTTTGTCCAATGGTAAAGTCCTCACCATATCTAAGCCCATTGGCTGGCACTCCGGGGTCTCCGCAGTTGATCACTGAAAAGTAAAGATCAGAATTACGATGTTTACTGGCCAAACTGAACTACTGTGTTGAGTACAATGTGCTAATAGTCTCTATTTGAGCTAAAAGTATAGGCAATTTACAATGTGCCACACAACAGCAGTGTAGATCTTTATTCAATATCTAATACTCATCAGATGGCAATCATAGCTTTTTGTGGCAATGTGATTGAAGCTATCGAAACAAACCTAAGGGAGCCACGTTCACAAATCATCTTTAACAACTCATTTACGCTACAGCGATCTTTAGGACCCCTGGCTTTTTATTTCAAATGATAGATCTTGCTATTATGTAAAGAAATCAATAGTAGCACGCAAGCACGGCTCCCTTCCCACCGATGTCCCCGAGGTGCAACTTCAAATCAATTCCACAGATCTTTTACAATTATCATTCCTCGCAATGGATAAATAAGAGGTGGCTGGATTGGAATGATGTGAGAAAGAATGTGGCGCCACTGGAATTCAGATGAAACAAATTTGTAGTTTTGCACTTTGCTGTGGCTGACAAAAACTCGTTCGATCAGTGCATTTATTTAATTATTTCCCAGACGCAACATCTTAATTTCCTCTATTGATTTATGGTGGACCATTACTTATTTGTCACCCTTGAGTTGCCATACGTTTTGTGTCTTTTGGAAAAGGACGGAAAATGATGTTTTGTAAAATCCATCAGCGGCCTCGCACATAAACATGTCAGCTGATGGTGAGAAATGGCTAACGCTAAATGCTAATGTGACTCCTCCCTTGGACACAGCCATGTATCACCGCTTTCAGCCCACTCAATGAACACATGTAGAGCTGCATCAATCAGAGCTGGTTTGGTGCACCGCCCATATAATTCCAGTCAACAGTATGCAGGGAATACGCCCACGTTTAAGGGTGAGAGCATTAAGGGATGTGATTACGGATGATAATGCCAACTTACCAAGACACATTACGCAGGCTAAGCTGTATTATTGTGTTGTGTGGCTCTTCATCATTCCTCAAACAACAGCTACTTGAGTTTTTAAACAACTAGATGCACTGTAAACCCAAATAAGTTGGGCTAACTCAAAAAAATTGAGGTAATCAGTTACATTTATGATGTTACAGTTATGATGTTCCCAATTTTAAGTAAGCAGAACTATCAAGTTTTGAGTTTGTAGTACTTATTCATGTTAATTGCTCCCAACTTGAAGTACTGAGTTAGCTAACTCATACATTTTGATAGCATTTAACATAAAATATTTAGTTAATTAACTTTTTTATTTTGAGTTCTTGCAAATCAATTATTCACTTCACTGTAAACCCTAAGAAAATACAAAAAAAAAAAGCCAACTTGCTAATTTGCTAAAATGTTAACAATAGCATGGTATAACACTTACTGAATGAGTACAGCAACTTAAAACATGTAACTTGTCTGCTCTCATACCAAGCCGCATACGCTACTTGTCACATGATGGTAACTCTCCAAAAACCCACATTAACAGAAACTCTTCTAAATTAGCATAACAAACATTAATCATTACTAAATCTCCCTTACCATTAATCTTAGACAAAAAAACATTACATAACACTTCATTTTAGCATTTACTCTCCCTTTCAAGTGCCATGGGAAAAGCATGCTAGGAAATAGAAATCCCAGTCCAGTTTCAGTTAAACTTAAGTTCGTCTAAATTAAAAGAAATGAGTTCATACAACTCAAGACTATGAAACAGTTCAGTTTACTTGAAATATGTCGGTGCTGTGAACTCAAAATCAAAAGAAAGTTCTAAATACTCAATGCAGTTAATTTAACTGAACTAATTTGTTCCGTTTAAGCTTGTCCTACTCAAACCAATTAAGTATTTTGAGCATTAGGGTTTACAGTGTGTGTGAGCGTTACATTTTTGTTTGAAAGCCATCCATCTATCCATCCATCCATCCATCCATCAATCCATCCATCCATCCATCCATCCATCCATCCATCCATCCATCCATCCATCCATCCATCTATCCATCTATCCATCCATCCATCCATCTTTACAGTGCATTAAGAAAGCAAATAGGGTCCATTTTGATTTAGTTTGACTTTAGCAGGCACTCTGGGTAAAAACATCAGTTAAATAACACATCTGTAATGAGCCTAATCGATGTTAAGAGGAGTTTTTCATTACCATGTGCCGATACCTTTGTTTGCTAAAGGCACATTGCATTGTTTTCCTGCATTGCCAATGAAATGACAAGTCCCTCTCATTGACACCTTTTATTTTATAACCCACATATTGTACAAAAAGGTCATTTTTGGGAATTGAAAATGTAGCACAGTGCCGGACTTGATGAACATGAGGTGGAAACGGATTAGGGAATTTGAACGAACAGAGTTTGTGACTAAATTAAGGACTCTAGTTAGGTATTGCGTCCGTGGCAGGATTATGAAAGATTGAAATAATTGATTTATTCATCTAACAGAGGCCTGTTCATCTTCCTCCCTTTGACAAAAGAACATCTCGGAGAAACCTGATCCTGCAATCCCACCAATTTTGACCCAATTCTTCCACAAAATGCACTTATCTGAAAACTTTTTAACCTTCTATATTCAAAGGAACATTTAACATGAATGAAACTTTCATGAAGCTGGTCTCATTGAGACGACTTTTCTCTATCAGTCAAGGTCTGTTATAAATAAGATACAGCTTTACATAAATGAATCCCACGCATCTGTCATATCACCTCAATAATACCCTCGAATGAAGCACTACTGAGGCCATTTTGGTTTGTTCAAAAACAAACAGCACTTTGTTTCTATTTAAAGTTCAACAAACATCCTGCCGTTTCTCACTTACAGGTGCAGTTGGGCGCAGTACCAGACCAGGTGCCGTTAGCTTGGCACTGTCGTGTGGTGGAGCCGCTCAGCAGGTAGCCGTCCATACAGGAATAGATGACCGAGTGTGAAAAGGTGGTGCCGTCTAGTCGGTAAACCCGTCCGTTACTGGGAGTCCCAGGGTTACCACACTGCACCGCTATAGTATTTTAGAAACAAAAACGGTAACACTTTAGTTTAGGGTTCAGTTCTCACTATTAACTAGTTGCTTATTAGCATACATATTACTAGGATATTGCATGTTTATTAGTACTTAATAAGCACACATTAATGCATGACCATATTCTACATCCTTTAATCCTAAACTTAACAACTACCTTACTAACTACTAATAAGCAGTAATTAGGAGTTTATTGAGGCAAAAGTCATAGTTCATAGTTAATTAATAGTGAGAATTGAACCCTAATCTAAAGTGTGACCACAAAAATATATAAAAAGTTATTAAGAGCTGTTCACACATGTACCTTATTTTACTATCATCTCTTGTTTACTGTACTGTGACCTGCTCCATAATTTTGAGTCACAAACACAAACGCTTTTATATACTGAAGGAAAAATTAAAGTCTCAGCTTTCTGATTATCATAAAACCCTGTTTATGAGTAAATGATTTCTAAAGAATCTGAACTGAAATCATAGACATTCTCAAAATGGTAAATATTATGTGACAGAATGAGGAGATTTATTTAAACATACACTACGGTTCAAAAGTTTGAGGTTAGTAATTTTTTTTAAAGAAATTAATACTTTTATTTAGCAAAGATGCATTAAATTGATCAAAAGTGACAGTAATGACTTTTATAATCTTACAACAGATTTCTGTTTTAATTAAATGCTGTAGAATTTAAGAATTTTGAAAAATGTATCACAGTTTCCACAAAAATATGAAGCAGCACAACTGTTTTCAATATTGATAATAATCAGAAATGTTTCTTGAGCAGCAAATCAGCATATTAGAATGATTTCTGAAGGATCATGTGACACTGAAGACTGGAGTAATGATGCTGAAAATTCAGCTTTGATCACAGGAATAAATTACAGTTTACAATATATTCACATAGAAAACAGCTAGTTTAAATTGTAAAATATTTCACAATATTACTGTAGTGATCAAATAAATGCAGTCTAGACGAGCTTTCAAAAACATCTTGCAGAGCAGAGCCCAAACTTTTGAACAGTAGTGTACATGAAATAATTAAGACAAAAGGTTAAGTATTTTCACTTTCACGAATTGTGCTTCTACATAAACAGCTTTTAAAAAGCGACTGAAAAAGATCACATACAGTATATACCCCTAGTGTCTTGCCCAGCCTTGTATCTTTGTCATGTTCCTTAGTCTCAGATGGCACACACAGTCTGTTCGATGCATATTGCTCACAAAACTGTCTAAGTAGGTGGTTCTTGGCAAGAATAAGTGGCAATGTGGACCAGACCATATGCTGTTCAGTCAAAGGTCTGGCTACACGAGTCTATGAGCTTTCTAATAAGTAATACTATGAAGTAATCAGCAAATGAATCTGAAGTAGTCCGTTATCTGTAATACTGTATATTCCCTTTTTTTTTTTTGAGTAGCTTCCACCATACTGCTTTTTGATATATCTTTTATGGACATCTAATGGGAAGAAAGTGATGGTCTAAAGGAACAGAGATCATTACAGAGACGTCTTTGACCATGTAATGACTGTGATAAGGGACAGCGGCTGTAACAGAATGAGGTATTAGCGTCTGTAAGGCTTAAATGAGTGGGGATGAAGTTTGAAGATATGGTGTGACAGGCCTGTAGATCATACCCGGAGCATGGCACCGAGACAGAGAAAATGAAAAGAACAAAAAAGAGAGCCGCAGAGATGCTGGTTGAGTGAATTAACCGGCTGAAAACCTATTAAACCACCAAGCCAAAGTGCTTCTACTGCAATGGAGGAACTAGGGCTTCCTTTCAGGATTGAATCATCTCTCTGTGACAGTGTTTGCGGTACACCTCCATGTCTGGGAACTGCAGCGCTCGCTTTGTCTTGCGATGACATGCTGACCATTGTGATTCCCACAGGGCTTGTCACTTTCCGGCATGGGGGATGTATTATAGCAGGACGCCTTCCCCCTCAATTAGTCAGTGTTCCTGTAACCCGGTGCCAATTGCCGTCTCTCAAAAATGCTTCCCGCACAATGGCTTGGGTCATGTCAACTGTATGTTCTGTGGGAGGTGGGAGCTCTGGGAGAAACACCATTAGTCAGGTCTCGAAGCAGGAAAACAAGATGGTGCATCTTGTTTCCTAAAGAAAACACCGCTTGGAAGTGGCTAGTCATCTTTCATTTGTGCTGTAGACTTTACAGCCTCGGAGAAAATGTGTGTTTATTATGTGGTGTGGGACTCTGACAACTGTAACAGGGCATACAGGAGGAGCAGGCCCAAATAAAACATCAGGTAACAATATGGACGGTGATATATTATTTAGCGGGTAGTTGATTTTATTGTTTGTCACTGATAAATGACTTGTGGGACTATTTTATGGTGTAATAATAAAGACAAGTCTTGCTTCCAGGGGGTTGGATGCAATATTATTATTAAAATGAACAGGAAGGTCCTCTGTTCAGCACTCAGCAGCATAAAAAGGCACACTATAAAAAAAAATTTCTACCCGAATCCAGGGTTGAGCCTTTTGGGTCATTTTTTTTGGGTTATTTTTCCAGTGTTTGGGTAGTTTTTGTGTTACCCAGATCCTGGCTCAGACGTAATAACCCAGAGTTTGGGTAGTTTTTGTGTTACACAGATCCTGGGTCAGACGTAACAACCCAGTGTTTGGGTAGTTTTTGTGTTACACAGATCCTGGGTCAGACGTAACAACCCAGTGTTTGGGTAGTTTTTGTGTTACCCAGCTCATGGTCAGATGTAACAACCCAGTGATTGGGTAGTTTTTGTGTTACACAGATCCTGGGTCAGATGTAACAACCCAGTGTTTGGGTAGTTTTTGTGTTACACAGATCCCGGGTCAGATGTAACAACCCAGTGTTTGGGTAGTTTTTGTGTTACACAGATCCTGGGTCAGATGTAACAACCCAGTGTTTGGGTAGTTTTTGTGTTACACAGATCCTGGCTCAGATGTAACAACCCAGTGTTTGGGTAGTTTTTGTGTTACCCAGATCCTGGGTCAGACGTAACAACCCAGTGATTGGGTAGTTTTTGTCTTACACAGATCCTGGGTCAGATGTAACAACCCAGTGTTTGGGTAGTTTTTGTGTTACACAGATCCTGGCTCAGACATAATAACCCAGTGTTTGGGTAGTTTTTTTGTTACCCAGATCCCGGGTCAGACATAACAACCCAGTGTTTGAGTTATTTTTCGTGGGTGTTTTAGAGGATTTAAGTTAATCCGTAAATATTAATTCATGTATATAGTAAAATGAATCAAACCAGTATGCTGGCTTAAATAAACAACCCAATTTGCTGGGTAAAATTAACCCAACATGTGTTCTGTCCTATATTTACCCAGCTCCCAGGGTCTAAAAAAGTGTGGAAAACGTGGCTGCGCTTTGGAAAGAAGGTGAAAATGGCGCAGCTGAGTTTTCCACACCTTTTTAGACGCTGGGAGCAGGGAAATCTTTTTAGAGCACCTTATTTTATTAATTAAAATATTGATATTTGGTACCAGTGTACCAAAATATCAGAAAAAAGGATGTTTGAACCAGATGGTATAGCTATGGCATCTTACATGCCAAATCTAGATCACCTGATCTGAACAAATGGATTTCATCACATGCAAAATCTCAGCTTTGACAACCAAACCATATTTGCATGTAGTTTGAACAAAGCCTTAGATCAACCGATGACTTGTTAAAACTACTGACTAAGTAGCTTTGGGCTGCTCTACTTCTACATTCACCTAGCGAAGTAAGAAGAGAGTACATGCAATGTGAAGTGAGAGTGGGAGTTGGGCAGTTTCAGAGAAGCTGTATCATGTCAGCTGCTGCAGGCGCTTACGTTTGCAGGAGGGTTGAGTACCGGACCATGTGCCGTTGGGGAAGCACATCCTTTCTGCCGAGCCAAAAAGCTCATATCCCACCGAGCAGCTGAAGTGCACTTTACTGCGTATCCGAAAGTCACTCTCATCTCTGCTGCCGTGGGATGGTGTGCCTGGGTCACCGCATGTCCCTGAGGAATCACCTGGAGAGACAAAGAACAGAGATTGAGAAGAGGTGAGGGCCATTCCAACTATACTGTAAATTTTCATGTCCCCATTGTAAATGACATAATATATTGGAGATATATATATATATATTTTTTTTTTTGTGGTAAATATCGTTTTAATTTTAGTTTTCCTGTGCCCTCAATTTCACTTTCCATCCCATCCCCCTGGAAATTACATAATTTTGGTGGGAAAACAACAAAAAAACATTTTTAAACAAGTATTAGTATTGGAGTTGATACATTTTTGGCATTAGTTTTTTTTTTTTGCATTAGTTCGCTTGTTTTATCTTTTTTTATTTAAATTATACAAAAGACAATAACTTTAGTTATTTAACTTAATTAAACACCTAATAACTTTAGGCCCATATTACACTCATTTAAAGGTCCCCTTTAATTTCTTGCCACTGTGTAAATAATAAAGCCATAATTGAGGTACCTGAGCTTGACGAGAATATAACGCAGATTCCTTGTTACATCACAAATTGGTTGTTCGTCATGTGTTTTAATGCATTATACTTTCTAAAGGTGTGTTCAATTAATAGATAAGTATTAAAGTGTATTATAACGATACCATACAAAGCATTATAAGGTGCATTACAAGGCATAATTAATGCATTAAAAATACTTTTATAATGCATTACAAATAAAGGATTTAAGTAAAGTGTTAAAGTGAAATCCTTTACATAATTCAAAAGATACCGCAAAACAGATATGACTGTAGAAATAGAAAAATATGAGGCAGAAAAAATAAATAAACCAAGAATTTGCGTCAGTGTAAAGAAACGTACCATTTGAACCTTTTCTACTGTCAAATGAATAAAAAAGGATGACTAGTCCTTCGCCTCTTTTGCAGACCCTCTCAGGATGTAATCTTGGAGGAGGACAGCTTTTTTCTCATGCACTCAAGGCTTTGCTACAGCTCTCTGGAAATTGATATTCCTGATTGATTCCTGCTGCTTCCATATATCTGAGCTCAGGGCCCTGCAGCCTTGCACCTCACCTGAACCTGAGCTCCATTCATCATCAGCACACAAACGCACACAGAGACACACACCTGCACTCGCTCACATAGGGCTTATGAATAATCTAGCCACACCAAATATAGAAAGTGATCGGTTGTGATTGTGTCACGTCGCACAGCAGTTTCACATTCAGCGTGCGCAGACAAATATCTTGCCGCTGGAAACCTGGTTAGGACACAGTGTTAGAAACCAAGAATTATTGCTGAAGCCACAAGAGCTAAAATAGATCAGAGGCTGGTTGTACCAGCTGTGTGCGACTTAGCTTAGTTCTGGTGCTAAGTTACAATTTACACACTACTAAGCATTTGAGCATTGCACAATTATACTTAGCTGAAAACTCATGTATAAACTTAATATTTACCGAAGCCTCTGAACATGAGCAATATCTGGAATAAACGGCAGACTGATTAAATTATATAAAAGAACTCATGTTTTACCTTACAAGACTTCAGTCCCTCACACATATATGAAGACGTTGACATTATACTTATTTACATTATTTTAACATTATGTAAAAAACTCATACTGTATATAACTGATAACTGACTACTTAAATAGCAGAACTTCAATGATGTGTCACCCTCTGTCACTACTTATGCATGCTATTCTCTAAAAAATGCTGGGTTAAAAACAACCCAAGTTGGGTTTAAAATGGATGAACCCAGCAATTGGGTTGTTTTGACCCAACCTGCTGGGTAGTTTTATTTAACTCAGCTATTGTTTAAAAATTACTGTATTGCTTGCTTAAAATGAACCCAAAGTATGTTGAAAATAAACATTTATTAATATGTTTAATGAACAATAATTAAACAATAAACATTTATTAAATTGCTTATTAATAAATGCTCAACTATTGATTATTATTGTTGCCTCTAGTAATTATGTGTCTGATTTTTAATTTCCAACATATTTTGGGTTCATTTTAAGCCAGTCATATAGTCATTTTTAAACAATAGCTGAGGTAAATAAAACCGCCCAGCATGTTGGGCAAACATTTAACCCAACCGCTGGGTTAAAACAACCCAATTGCTGCTCTCTAAAAAAATGCTTTATGTTTATGCATTTATATAAAATGTTTTAACCCAGCGAATGGGTTGTTTTAACCCAGTGGGTGGGTTAAATGTTTGCCCAACCTGCAGGGTAGTTTTATTTAACTCAACTGTTACTCATTAACTCATTTATTAATGTATTGCTTACATTGGGCAAACATTTAACCCAACCACTGGGTTAAAACAACCCCGTCACTGGGTTTGTCCATTTTAAACCCAACTTGGGTTGTTTTTAACCCAGCATTTTTTAGAATGTAACTTTGCAAGTACATGTCAACTTATTCTACTAACCCTAACCCCTTATTCTAGTAACCCTACCCCTAACCTAACAGTCTACTAATACTCTATATATATTCTTGAAGCCCCTAGTGTGAACTTTCTGTCCCAAAGACCTTACGAACAGTTGGTGAAACCCTCCCAAAACCCTAAAGGCAAACATACTTAATATAAAACTGCCCTCTCATATCAGGTCAGCCAACATGCCAAAGGAACCGGCCGGCTCCATAAACAAGTAATGATTTATTTAAGAACAGGCAGCTGTATGAAAAAAAAAAAAAATCTCCTGATGTAATTCATCAGTGTGGCTGGGGAGTTCAGTAGGCAGGGCTAGTGGCGGCCGGCCCAGGGGACAGATTAAAATGACTGTTATTAAAGGACTGCAGGATGTTCCTCTTACTTATTAATATGTCAGTGGGCTGCTTGAACAGGCTCTTCTGCTGAAGGGCCAGTTGTTGACCCTTGCATGACTGGCAGGTTTTTATCCTGCAGTTGTAAATTGCATACATGTGCCATGCATCACACAGCGGGGACCCACGGCCAGAGGGACGTGATGCATGTTGACATGAAGCTAAGTGAGGAGGATGGATTTTCTCTCGGAGAACAAACACACAGAGGGGTCTGTTTCTCAGGGTGCGGTGTGATGAAGGAACGGGCATCCCATCGGTCACGCTCAGATTAGGGCTTGAATAGACTAGTTGGGTTGTCAACCACTAGGGATGTGTTTTGACAGTGACATGCACTTTTCTTGGGGGCGTGATACAATGGCCAGCTCTTTCTGAGTAAATGCATGGTGGTAAATTTCCTGGGAGGTCTACAAGTGCTTGTATGTCGCTGCGGCATAAGGTGCGTGTTTTTATGTCATGTTCCATCTTTGTCTTTCTTGCTGGTGGCAGAGGACGAGAGGAGCGAGAGCCGGGAGGTGTGGGTGTTTGGACTCCCAAGAGCGCGTTCTGTCAGGGAGAGAGTGCTGACCAAGCATAACACTTCAAGGGCAGACGGAGGGGACTGCTGTATTAGCCGTCCCACTGGAACTCTTCCACTTATCTGCAGTGGCAGCTCTGAGACCACTGTAGACACGGGAGGAGCGGGTATATGTCCATTTGCATGTCACAAGTTGATGTACAGCCACTTCTGATCAAAAGAAGTCACCGCAAACATGCAGTTCACACTTCGATGCAACACTGCTGACAGGATTACGTCAGATGACTGACGTGATATTAAATGTCATCTTTCCGCATCCACACAAACCTTGAGTAGAAGTGAAGTGGGTCATTAAAAATAGATTATTGACCAGTGGCATCTTTGGTGGCTTTTAGCAGTCAGGGCTGATTTTTCATCTCCTGTCAAAAATGCTTTTGGACAACAGATATGGATCAGATATGAAACGACAGAATTGACCAAGCCAAAGCCTAGCATTTAAAGTTAGTTCACCCAAAAATGAAATTTACTCACCCCTCATGATTCTCCAAACCTGTATGACTTTCTTTCTTCTGTGGAACACATAAGAAGATATTTTGTCCTTTTTTTTCATGGGGTCCAATGTTTTCTTGAACATCTTTGTCCTTTTGTATGGACAAAAACAGCTGAAGCAGTAAAAATCTTCATTTTTGGGTGAACATTCCCTTTTAAGCAGACGTTCACCACGCTAAAGCAGGACCCCATATCTTGAATTTTAGGGACATTCAACTGCATTCTATAGGCTAAATCACGCAGTGAGTTGTTGCCCTGCTTCATCTTCGTCACCAATCAACTGTATGAAATGTCAGATGACCTACGTACGTCGGGGACGGGGCAAGTGCGTTAAATGCGTTCATAATTTGAACGCATTATTTTTATACATAGGTCAGGATAACCTGCTTGTCCAAACCACGAGCAGTAAGTGGAGAATGTGGGAGACCTGACTGGAAGCAATTTTATCTTTTTGCAAATCTGTTTGGGTTCCTTTGGGGACAAAGAAATGACACACATCACCTTTAAGAAAAGCAGAATCCCTGAGGTCTGATCTAGCAGCTGCTCTGTCTCAATCAGAGTGCAGTCGGCTCGCTCTATCTGCAGTCAAGCGGTGCCAGAAAGCTCAAGCAGAGCTGGGAAGTGAAGTCTTGAGAGAGGCTCGCTGCTAGAGGCTGCAGCTCTCACACACTTACAACCGCTCTAATTGGAACACAGGAAGTTCAGGTGTGAGCAGAAGATCTTCCCATCAGGAGGACACTAAAGCCCTCACTGATGCAGCCCAGTATATGTGCTAATTGGGTATCAGGCTGTTTCAGGGGCAAAGAGTAAATGGTTGTTTGTTGATTTTAAGAGGGTCGGATCATGTAATAACTTCAGGAGGCTTTACCTCGGAGGCCTCTCACTGGATGTAGGCAATTAGAAGAAGCCGGCAACAAGGTCAAAGGCTTTTAATAGCTTCGGTTTGGACTGTTATTAAAACAAAAGGCAGTAAAACAGCACGAGACACTGCTGACCGATCTCAAGAGCCGCTCATGCAACAGATGCACACACAAAAATTTCAACTCAGGCCTTTTTAACAGTCTGCATTCCCTTGCGTGAGCACATGTTTGAGTGTACAAACGCCTTCAGCACAGCACACAGGAAAAAGGATGAAGTTGTGCTGCTATGATTTTGTGCCATGAAACCCAGAAAACCCTGGAGGCAGATGAACAGTACCAGGAAGGAGAATAAAGCCTCCTAGGACTATAAGAGGAAGAGAGATTTCTCTTTCCGTCTAGCTGTTGTTCTCTTTCTGCCTCCTCCTTTCTGGGTCATGGATCTGTGTTAAGGATCGGAGCATATACAGCGGGATTGGAAAGAGACAATGTCTGTATTCACGCTTTATGGGTCACAAACACTTAATGCAGGTTTAATGGATAAACAGCGGGTGTTTAAAAACACGCACAGTGCATCTGAGTGTTTGCATGCATGCAAAGACTGTCTGAAAGTTTCCAGCAACATGTCATTTATCTCTGGCGGCAATTTTGTAATGACAAAGCGAGCAGAAGTGATTTGTTTTCAATGCGAGTTGGTGATCAGAGGCAACATGCACTCAAAAAAGGGATTTTTGCTGCTTGTGCAATTTGGTTAATTAAAATGAGCTAATGCAACACAATTCTTGAACATTTTGACACAGCTTAATTTCATTGCATGCTATCAATTTAAATTTGTCAAATGGAAGTTTACTTAATCCATTCGTGTTGGGACATGCGTGCCGAACTGTGGGGCTTGGTCCGTACGGATCAACACATGATCCGTTTAACCCCTAAATATTATAGTTGCGAGGCTTAAAGGGATAGTTCACCCAAAAAGTAAAAATTATCCCATGATTTACTCACCCTCAAGCCATCCTAGGTGTATATGACTTTCTTCTTTCAGACGAACACAATCTGAGATATATTAAAAAATATCCTTAGTCCTCCAAGGTTTATAATAGCTGTGAATGGGGGTCCATGTTTTGAAGCCAAAAACAATGCATCCATCCATAAAAAAAAAGTAATCCATACGACTTGCGCATTCTGTGTACGGTCGTCCACCGGAAGCTAGTTATTTGAATTTATAAAGTTTTAAATATGGATATTTATCTAACAAAAATGCATCGATTTGCTTCAAAAGGCCTTTATTAACCCCCTGGAGTCGTATGGATTACTTTTTTTTTTTTTTGTGGATGGATGCATTATTTTTGGCTTCAAAATGCGGCCCCCCATTCACAACCATTATAAACCTTTGAGGACTAAGGATATAATTGTGTTCGTCTGAAAGAAGATAGTCATATACACCTAGGATGGCTTGAGGGTGAGTAAATCATGGGATAATTTTCATTTTTGGGTGAACTATCAATTTCATTTTTGTGTGGAAACTATGATAGAAGAGCATTTACAGAATTATAGCATATTGAAATATATTTTTTTGTAAGTCTTTACTGTCATTTTTGATCAATTTAATGCATCCTTGCTGTGTAAAAGTATTAATTTCTTTTAAAAAAATCATACTGACCCCAAACTTTTGAACAGTAGAGTAAATGTGGAGAAAAAAAATTGGGCCAATGAGACATTCCACGTGCTTTACGACAAAGACCCAGTAGCCAACAAAATATGTTGCTGAACCACTAAAGTTAGAGTTGTTACAGTTGGCACACATCGGCATCATGAGGTGTGGTTTTGCTGAATACGAAAGTAGAGCTGCTCAGCCTAAAGGGCAAAGTATACTTCACTTTTGACGCGTACGTGAGGGTCAGCGTACAGTGGACGTGACGCGAATTTCGTCATCAGAAGCGTACGCGTGTACTGTACGCACACCGTCGGATTTTTGTCGTACATGCACATTACATTTTTTGCAGTAATTAGTTTATCCACAAGGTGGCAACCGTGCCCTGGGGGCGTCGATTCACAAGGTAGTCGAAGAAAACCTGCATAAACAGAACAGAGAGGAATGCATGCAAGCTACAGCGACAACGGAGGCCTACATAGATGAGAGATTGTGCAAAGAGGTTAGAAAGTACCCTCATTTGTACAACTCTAGCATTAAAGAATACAAATATATTTACATGGGATGTAACCCGTGGTGAGAGATTGCTCAAAACCGTGCATGCGTCGAATGCATGTGTACGCGTAAAAGTCAAGTGAAGTATACTTTGTAAGGCTGTGTGTTCGACTGTGCGCATATGTGTAAAAAAACGAAGTATACCCAGTGCTCAATAAATGCTCAGTTTGAAGGTTACAGACAGTATTTTATCATAGTCATCTTACCCACACACATTACAAAATGTCATCTGTGGTCATTCAGACCAAAATACATGTCATTTTTACAATTTATGGGTTTAAAATGCACACAGTGTTTATCATGGACAATGATTCTGATGGGTGAATAAAAACACAAGGACACTACAATCAACCAAGCCAATCAAAGTTCAGTCTACAGGCTTATACAAAAAACAGCACAACCTTTTGGCCTGATTTCTAATCATTCAAGAGCTCCTTTTCAATCCCAAGAAAATACGAACGACCCAAAATTTTGTCTAAGAGGGAGAATTGTGTCCTTCACTATCAATACCAAGTCAGTGGTTCAGTGCACAAAATCTTTTTTTTATAAAGGGCACAACCATACGCAGACTACATAACTTGTTGAGCTCACTGAACCAGAATGGGGTATAACACCATTCAAAAAGCCAATGACTGAGCCATTCTCTCACTTTTGCTGCGTGTTTATATTTAATTCTCTTTAAAGTCCCCAAAGACAATGTGACAATTTGGTAGAATAAGACTTAGGTGAGGCACTGGACACAGGGATCCTTGATTCGCAATAATTCTATGTGACAAAGGCTCAGCTGCCGCTAGCACACCAAGTTTAGAGCTATTTGAAGTGGCCTTGCAGAGCGTTTTTGTGTGGATGGTGTACGGCTTATGTAAAATCTCTCTAAGCCATGTTTGCTGCTCGACAAAACTTGTGTTGTACGTGTGGGTGTAGGGACTCACATGTGGAGCCCTTTGAGGTTCACCTCTGGATTTTTCCCAGTTAGTACATGCCTTTCCTTTCCATTTACAGAATGAACAACAGCAGTGAGATGCTGGGGTATTGTGTTGTGTTTGGTATGAAATATGAATGTTGGGTCTGGTCTCCACAGGTCATCTTGAAGTCCCTGTTCCTGTTTTAAAATCTAACAACATAAACAGACACGAACTCCTGCAGTTGTGTGCGTGTATGTTTCTGCATATATAGTAGTGATGTCTGGCATAGGAAAATTGACATCTTCACTCTTTATTCAAATATTATTAAAAATTTGTAAGCATATTGCGTAGTTGTGCTTGGAGACAATTGTTTTATTTTGTGATAAAGCAATAAACATGCCAGATGTGCCGACATACTTTTTGGCCAGACTGTCAAACAAAGATATTATGAACACATGCAAAAATATGTGAAAAAAATTTGCATAGTAAAATAAAACCTGTAGCTGTAGTTTGCCTTTAAAGGATAAATACTAAATTACTAAGTTACTAAATTCTTCCTTCATATTCAAAATATATAAAATGTTTTCTTAAAGGCACAATATGTAAGATTTTTGGATTAAAATATCCCAAAACCACTAGAACATATTATATATTTTGTTGACTTGTGTACTTAAATTATCCCAGACGTTTCCAAGAATGTTTAAATCCAGAGAAATAATCAATTTTAACCAGGACACGAACCGTGTCCATGTGTCGCCTATCAATGGCCGCATTTACACTGCATGGTTTAAATGACCCAGTTCTGATTTTTTCCGGATATGACCTACGAATGTGCAAATGTGTATTCTCCGATTGGTTTCAGGCCTCATTCATATGTGGAAATAAATTTGATATGAATCAGATACGTGCATTTGTGCCTGCCATATAAGTGGACAGATCAGATATTCCCCAGTGACTTTTTTAAACATTTCGTGGTACAGTTATATCTATAACAAATGAAACATCTCTAGTTGACTAGCAGAGTATTGATTTTGTTTGTTTGTGTTAAATAAAAAGGCGATCTGGTGCTGAAATGAGTTGCTTTTGAAATCATGCTTGTGTGCTCGTTGCTGCTGTTGTCAATGACGGCGACAAGAGATGCGTGCTTCAGTCCCATTGTGGAGACTCCCTATTCGTTCCAGTGAAACCACAAAATAAAATGCACACAAACATGTCCCTGCCCTTGATATACAATCACTGATAAATGCATTTGGTTTTAATGAGTAAAAAAACCTATACGAGGGCGGATTCAAACCCAGAACCTCTGACACGCTAAACAAAAGTTCTACCACCTGACTATTATTCCACTTGCACACTTCTAGCGGATCTGTGTACATAATCATCAAAACCTGTGTGAAGAACTTGTACTATATTATTGTATTATTTTGATATAAGGATGAAACTATTGCATAATATACTATTAAAATTGATTTCTTGATATCATAATGCAATTTTTTGTTTGTTTTGCCAAGTGTAGTGTAATTGCAGATATCGGATACGGGTCACTTTTAAAAAAAGATGTAAGCGGGTCGTCAAAAAAAATCAGATTTGATTAAAAAAAAATCGGAATTGGCTATCAAGACCTGGTGTGTAAATGCCAATGACATCATACCCGCGTTACCCTCGCTTTTCGGTTTTATTTTGTAAAAACAATGTAAAAACCAAATACGCTTTAATATATTATATCTTTTATTAGACAAGTGTTTGGACACATTTATAGGCAGAAAACTAATCATTGTTATATAGCTCAACACGTTTAGTCTTGTTGTTTGAATCTTGTTTTCTTGATTATATTAATATGATATTCTAATATCGATCTTGCTTACTGCAGTGTGTCATAGCAGCTGCCGAGCGAACGCTCAGAGTAACGTTATAACATCTTTTTCAACACACAAATGTATCTAATAAGATAAACAGCGCTGTGTTTCCTCACATACAATTGACTGGAAGAAGCGGAAGCGGAGACTGTGGCATAATAAAAGTCTTGAGCCATGTGTCGCGCTCGTCTCTCATTAGCAATCACTCCAGCGGCTTCATTACGTTCACAGATCATTTGGCCCTGCTCTGCTTCATACTACAGTAATGTTAATAATGAACATGATTTCTGCCTGAGTCCCATCAGATTCTTTTCCACTGGCTGTGAGGTGAACACGACATCTTCCATGATGCCGCACTCAATCTCGGCGTCATCAAGCTATGCCTTTGTTTTGAATAGGCGACCTCTAGTAGCGAAAATTTAAATATTGTGTCTTTAGTATTTTGATGGTTTAACTGAACTGGTAGGGTCATTAAAAACTAATATCCCCTCCGGTCATCACTTTTGGCCACTACTGTATCTCCAGCGAAATTTGCATGTAATCTCAATAAAAAAATGACCGAAATGTTTAAAAAAAAAACAGCACAGCAAACCCACAGATTAATTATGCACCTCACAGATGTCGGACGCAGGCTTAAAGCGGCGCCCCACCAGCTGATTTTTCAGCCGTAAACTTCATTTACATAGTCATCGGGCAATCGGAGGGCCGCGTCTCTCAGCGGGCGAGTGTTAACAGTCCCGCAGACTCAAACTTCTGCTGAGTTAATGGTTCTGCTGCTGGGGCGGATTCTCGCGGCCTTGCTGGTGTACAATGAGTTTCTTCTCACACCGAAGAACTGACAAGCTCTACTTGAAGACATTTTGTTGCTTGGAAGTCATCCAGACTTCTCACCAATTGTTATTCGTGGTGATTGTGCAACCGAGCTGTTTTCTGAGGTTCTTCTACACCTAAATGACTAATATAATGACTAATTACATACTAAAGCAGAGACAGAACAGACTGTGTTTACTGAAAGAAACTCTATTTCTCACTCAAGCTGTGCATAAACATATACTCTCAATGGCAAGCCCCAGAGGAATACACTCACACGCATTCAAAGGGGAAAGATACGAAACAAATTGCATCCTATTTCAGTCTATTACAAATTTGTTTTTGTGGTATTCCTGTTTCACAAGCTTTACGTGACGAGGAATTGGAAAGAAATGTCAGAGGCTTTGAATCGCTTTCAGAATGATTTTTTCCAGCTGATGAAGATTTAAATCTAAAGCAGCAGAGCATTTAAAAACTGCAGAGCACGCTTTTTATAAAAATAACATTATTATATGTTGGTGTAAGCACTAATATAGTTATCATTACTGTTAAAGGGGTGGTTGATTATGATTTCACTTTTTTAACTTTAGTTAGTGTGTAATGTTGCTGTTTGAGCATAAACAACATCTGCAAAGTTACGACGCTCAAAGTTCAATGCAAAGGGAGATATTTTCTTTTACAGAAATTGCTTTTTAAGGACTACAACAAACGGCTGGTAGGGACTACAACGAGCTTCTTCCTGGGTTAGTTACCCACTAACCCTAAAATTTACATAAACCCCGCCCCCGAGAACACACAACAAAGGGGGTGAGGCCATGTTGGGCTGCTTTAGAGAAGAGGAAGAGTTGTTGTAGTAGAGTGTTGTTCATTTTACGCCGGACTGCTTCACAAACGAGGGTCAATTCAACGCTGGATTTGCACAAAAGATTAACATGACGACACATGCTAGTGGATGAGTTGAATCAACTCCACAGCAACTACATAAATTTATCCACTAACCATTCAGAAATGTCTAAAAGTTGTAACTTCTTCCTGAGTCTCTCCATCAGTGTCGACTCCGGTTTGAACAATGTAAGGCTGAACACCGTTACTGACAATCCTCATTTTGGCTGCGTGAGATTCTCCAGCTTTGTTGTTGTTGAGCAACCGAAGCACAAGCTGTTAAGGAAAGTATCTCTTCTGGAAAGTATCCCAGCTCATTTGCATTTAAAGGGACACACACAAAACGGCGTGTTTTTGCTCACACCCAAATAGGGGCAAATTTGACAAGCTATAATAAATGATCTGTGGGGTATTTTGAGCTGAAACTTCACAGACACATTCTGGGGACACCAGAGACTTATATTACATCTTGTAAAAGGGGCATTATAGGTCCCCTTTAACTTTGTTGTCATTTTAGACACAGTACTGATAGAGTTACTTTATCTATTTTTGCTCCAACTTGTTAACCATCATGTGTCTCACAGTAGTGGTGTTTAATTTCCTGAATGAATCAGTGTTTTTAAACAAGCAGTTTGAGTGAATGGCACAATGAATCACTTATCACATTCTTTCTGCACGTTATATATCGGTGTGCTAGTACAGTCACTGAAAAAACCCCAGCACTAGTAAATAGACTGAGATTCTGTCTGGAACACAGACAAGTAGAGTGATAGAAACAGTGAGAACTCCCAGTGCTGGACTGTATATCAGGACTCTTGGAACTCAAATTAGAAGACAAATTGGACTAGAAATAACTGTAGTGTAATTTCAAATAAATCACATTCCAAACACAACATGGCCAGCTATTTTTCAGGTTTGCTCTATGCCAGAGAAAACAGTTCCAAATGAAGCCAAAGCAGGAAGTGTTGCTAACACAGACAACAGACTGATCCAGAACTGTTTTACAAAATACCAGCGCTTTTGGAATATCGCCTGTCCAATCAAATTAGCGGACTGCAAATAACTTTTGCAGCCTACGAATGTAAGGAAAAACACGATTTTTTTTTTTTTTTTTTTGTGTGTGTGGAGGCAGCTATGTTTAATGAGCACAAAGCTGTTTGAATCGATCAGATAAAGCACTTCAAAAATAAACAAAAATCGGCACACTGCCACTATTGCTTCCAAAGATCAATTTATTAAAATAGACAATGTTTCGACCACAAGCTCTTCTGATTGGCTGTGACTTTTGATCGTTTTTGTCGCGTTTCGTAGTCGTGTCACGTCTGGTGTGGATTCGTCGCTGGAATCTTATCGCGTCTGGTCAGGACACGGTGTAATGCAGCATTAAATGGCTCTTAGCAACTTTAATTGTGCAGGTTGTGTTGATGGATGTCCGTCCTACCTGAGCAAAAGGGCATGGGTGCGCTCCAATGGCCGTTGAGCTGGCAGGTTCGTGAGGACTCGCCCTTCAGTTGCCGACCACCCGTGCAGCTGTAGCGCACCGTGGCGCCAAAGGTGAACTTGTCCCCGCTCAGCACTCCATTGGGAGGAGATCCAGGATGCCCGCAGTCCACAACTATCCACAACACACGCAGAAAAGTGTGAAAAAATTACTGGATCGGCAAACACTCCTTCTGTACACATTCAAAAGTTGAATATGATTATATTAAAACATAAAAGACTTGAAACAAAGCTGCTCTTTACTTTTAATTATACATTCGCTCTAGTTGATCTCAATGAATACGGTGCTAATTCAGCTTCCTGTAAGAACGGTTGATCAGCACTTTCTGAAAGTTTCTTCCTTTCCTGTATCTCAGACCTCACTGCTTCAAATTTAAACACATTAGACTCGATTAAACTGCCATTCTATGTGCTATTTCTAAACCACTCAAACTCATTTACATTCAAACTCATTTAATCTATCTATCTATCTATCTATCTATCTATCTATCTATCTATCACTAATACTCTACTGCATAGCAACACACTAGCAACCACCCAGAGTACCCTAACAACCATATAGCAACACTCTAGCAACCACCCCGAGGACCCTAGCAACCGCATAGCAACACCATAGCAACCACCCTGCACATCCTAGCAACTGCATAACAACCATGCAGAATACCCTAGTAACTGCCTAGCGACCACATAGCAACACCTTAGCAACCACCCAGAATACCCTAGCAACCGCAAAGCAACTCCCTAGCAACTGCATAACACCTTAGCAACCACCCCGATTACCCTAGCAATCACAGCAGCACCCTAGCAACCACCCTGAGTAGCATAGAAACCACCTAGAATACCCTAGCAACCACACTGCATCAACCTAACAACTACTTAGAATACCCTAGTAACCTCCTAGCGACCACATAGCAACACCCTAGCAACCACCCAGAATACCATAGCAACCGCAAAGCAACACCCTAGCAACCAGCCCAATTACCCTAGCAACTGAATAGCAACACCTTAGCAGCCACCACTATTGCCCTAGCAATCACATACCAACACCTAAGCAACCACCCAGAATACCCTAGTATTAGTACCCTATCACTAATACTCTACCACATAGCAACACCCTAGCAACCATCCAGAGTACCCTAGCAGCTGCAAAGCAACATCCTAGCAACCACATAGCAACACTCTAGAAACCAACCTGCACACACTAGCAACTGCCTAGCAACCATCCAGAACACCCTAACAACCGTGTAGCAACGCCCTTGAAACAGCATGGCCTTAAAAGCTTCAAACTTTTTAAAAGTGCTGTCTGGTTTCTGGCTAGGCTTTCTCAAGCCAACATAAAGTTTGTCTACAAACTTCTGAATCTAGTTTAATATAATAATTTATCTTAATTTATTTAAAATGGTATTAAAAGTAACAAGCCTTTAATGTGCACAGAAACGTAATAAAGCTAACATAAATTTTTTTATTTTTTTATATATATTTAGATATATATAAATAAAGCATTGAATAAATCTCATAACCAGTCGAGAAACAATAAACACCTCTCATACAGGCCAAGGCTGCAAGCAAACGTCAGCATTTTTATGCGAAACGTGTCTCAGATCTTACTGTAGAGTCGCTTAGGTATTCAGAGAGCTCTGCAAATGGTGTTCGGACACGTAAAACTACAGGAAAGATTATGGAAACACAAAGCAAAGTGGCGACTGGGCGAAAGGGCATCTCTGACAGCAGGGAGTCTTGTCAGGGCAAAATGTGAGCTGAGGTCCCGTCGACTTCACAGCTGCTGCAGAACGCGTCTCACCGAGCTGTACACGGGCTGAGGATGTGCCGTGTTTCAACTTTCACATTATAAAGCGGGGATCAGATTAAAAAAACCCGTCATTGCTAATTAATCTGCCACCTGTCCTTCAATTACAACCACTGATCTTAAGCAGCAGGAAGAGGGTCGTGCAACTAATTCCCCTCAATTACTGGAATGAACAGGTAATTATAGCACCACAATGCCACTGCCAAATTTTCATTAAAGATGCCAGAAACATACCGATACACTCGGGCAGCGGTTTGTCCCACTGACCCGTGGGCTGGCAGGTGAGGACGGGAGAGCCGAACAGGTAATAGCCGGGGTTGCAGTCGTAGAAAACCACCGTGCCAAAGGTGAAGTTTCCATGCTCGATCTTACTCTGCCTGATAGAGTTGGCTGGAATCCCAGGATCAGAGCAATTGACAACTGAATAAAGAGAAGAAAGGGAGAGGACAGAAACAGAGACATGTGTTATTTGGCAGAAGCACTAAGCAAGTGACTTCAGTGGAAACAACTAGGTCAGATGCTCCACGCATGCGACGCATGTAGAATGAGAATTTGCCATTCTGTCACAGACATCCACTCAAAAAAATTACTGTTAGGACACAATCACTGGATCTATATATATATATATGATTTTAATATTTAAATAATATTATAAATGAATTAAAACATTTATTTTTATAATATAATATATATTTAAATATAATTTAGCTCAAACTGTGTTATATTAAATATATACATATTTTATAAACTTAAAAATATATAATATTATGTATTATAAATAATTATTTTAGTATTTAAGTAATATTATAAATAAATTAAAACATTTATTCTTATAATATAATATATTTTTAAATATAATTTAGCTCAAACTGTGTTATATTAAATATATAAATATTTTATAAACATGGAAATATAGAATATATATTATGTTAAAACATTTTAATACATTTATTTTTATAATATATATTTTTTATAATATAATATATATTTTTGAATACAATTTAGCTCAAACTGTGTTATATTAAACATGTATTTTATAAACATGAAAAATATATAATAAATATTATATAAAATGATTTTAGTATTTAAATAATATTATAAATAAATTAAAACATTTATTTTTATAATATAATATAATTTTATATTTTATAAATAAATTAAAACATTTATTTTCATAATATAATATATTTTTAAATATAATTTAGCTCAAACTGTTATATTAAATATATAATTATTTTATAAATATTAAAAAATATATATATAGTATATATAATGATTTTAGTATTTAAATAATATTATAAATAAATTAAAACACTTATTTTATAATATAATACATTTTTAAATATAATTTAGCTCAAACTGTTAAATTAAATATATAAATATTTTATAAACATTAAAAATATATAACACATATAATGATTTTAATTTTTCAAATAACATTATAAATAAATTAAAATTTTATTTTATATAATAATATATTTTTAAGTATAATTTAGCTCAAACTGTGCTATATTAAATATATAAATATCTTATAAACATTAAAATATATATAATATATAATGATTTTAATATTTAAATAATATAAATAAATTAAAACATTTATTTTTATGATATATTTTTAAATATAATTTAGCTCAAACTGTGTTAGTACCACGTATCATAGTTGCATGCAGTAATAAGTGAGTGCACAAATGCATAATGGCATATCACAGAACATGCAGTCTATATCAAACTAAATATATCAGCATGACATTTTAGTATAACAACAGTATAACATTGTGTTTCCTTACCAGACATCATTAATGACATTTTTGTTAGTGTACTTTCAGCCACCAAACCCCACAATTGGCAGCCACTTAGCAACATCCAACAGCCGCTGTGCCCTTTCTTACCCACAGGGTGCACTGCGGTGCTTTAATACTGTCAGGCGGTGAATCAGGCAAAGCTCCGTGTGAATAAAAGACTTAACTTTTCTCCCCACCTTTACATGTTGGTGGTGGCTGGCTCCACTGTCGGTTGGCCTGACACTGGGCCCGAGAGGGGCCCTCCATCACGTAGCCCATGTTGCAGGAGAAGCTCACCACATCGTTCAGGTTGAAGCCATTGCCTACGGTACGTCCATAGATGGGGCTCCCCGGGTGTCCGCAGCTGATGGCTAGAGATGACGAGAGATGTTTTAATATGGTGTAAACATCATGTTAAAACAATCTGTGTAGCAATGTGGGAAGCTGTTTTCTCACAACAGGTACATATTAAATGATGGCAATGTTTTTAGAGCGTGATTCAATTATGGCAGAAAATAGATGTGGCCTTAATGTAGATTGGTCACTGCGGGAAATTAGTTCAATTTCCCTCTGTAATTTCTAATCATTTATTTGGTAAGTTGCCAACTTAGATGCAATAAATCAGATTTGGTTTCCCCTTGATAAAAAAGGCAATTCAAAACCAGCACTACAGCCTAAATATCACTGAACAGAAACGAAGGCAGGACTAAATCACCGTCATGTGGGACACAATCACCTGTACACATCTTTAAAACTTGTGTGTGATATGTTTGATATCAGTAAACATGTGTTTAAAAACAAAAACAACAACAAAAAAAAACAATAAAAAATGTTTTGCATCGTATGCCATCATTTTAAAGCAAAAGTTTTTGAATTTTTACATTTTAACTATATGATTTAAAGCTATTAAATTGTAACTACACTGTAAAAAAAGAATTGTTGGTTTTGCTTAAAAAAGTACGAAGTACGAGTTCACTGAAATTAAAAATTTGAGTTAATACAATGAAGACGATTGGTTTAATCAACAGAAACTCAAAATATTATGTTATCTGAACCACATTAATTATTGAAGTTGATTTGACAAAAAAAAAAAAAAAAATGTTCTGATGATATTCATGAAAAAAAAAAATACAGTGTAGAGGAAACTTAACATTCAAAGAAAAGAAATAATAAATAATATAAATAATTTATAATAAATTTTTTGTAGGAAATACATTGTTCCATTTCTCTCTATTTATACACTGTTGTTCAAAAGTTGGGGGTAAGTAAGATTTTTATTCAGCAAAGATGCACTAAATTGATCAAATTACTTTTACGTTACAAAAAAATCTATTTCACATAAATGCTGTTCTTTTGAACTTTCTAATAATCAGATAATCCTGAATGAAGCAGCACAACTGTTTTCAACATTGATAATAATGTTTTTTCAGCAGCAAGTCATCATATTAGAATGATTTCTGAAGGATCATGTGACACTGAAGACTGGAGTAATGATGCTGAAAATTCAGCTTTGATCGCAGGATATAAATTACATTTTAAAATAAATTACAATACTAAGCAGTTGTTTTAAATTGAAATAATATTTCGCAATTTTTTTACTGTATTTTTTATTTTTTGTTATTAAATTAATGCAGTCTTGGTGAGCATAAGAGACTTCTTTCAAAAACATAAAAAAAATCTTACAGACCCCAAACTTTTGAACGGTACATCACCCCTAGTAGTCCTCTATAGCACATCAAGACATTTTGTCTGTCATTTAATAGCTCTGTAACAGTCTTTGTGTGAAGGGAACATTAGTCCAATGAAATCCACTGTTGTAATAGCAATGGGCAACACGGCACCATTTGTGCTCAATTGCAGGCATTTGTTGGCTGAATGAAGCGGTTCATGCTGTAAACAGAAGATTCACACTCAATGCCTTCGGGTGAGAGCTGTCACTCCGATGTTCAGATTAGACATTCAAATCATACCGTTTATCAGAGTACATACAGGCGGCAATGTAAATCAATCTAACAACAACATACTGCCTTTTAATTACATGCCAGGTTGAGTTTACTTCATTTATATGGTGAATGTATTAAACCTAAACTGTCAATCAGTATCAGATATGGAGCTGGTGTTAGCAGTACAAGTTTCTTGGGATCTACTGTGTATTATGTAAGTCGATGTATGTATGACAGGTCTATCCTCACACGTCTCATTGAAGGTCTCTATAATGTGTGTTGATTAACATACTGAGCTCCAGAAGAGCTCTTATTTAATTAAAGAGAAATTTCTTCCGCTGATATGACACATTTAGAGGTATATTTGCTTTTGTAACAGCTCTTCCAGGCTACAGTATATTTTGTTCCTCACTGTGCGTCTTTTCTGAACTCATAAAAAGCCAGAGTTGATTTGCATAATCACAGTTGTAATTTGTTTCTCTTTGCACGGAGGCAATTTCCCTTTCATTTAAACTCCGTAGCCCAAATTTCAAACCAAATCACTGTATGCTAAAATAGCTGAAAATGTACCCACACATATCCTTCTGAATTCAGCTTGTAGTGCAAAGCTTGTGAAATGTAGATGGAAATGTAGAAATGTAAGATGTGACAAAACCTTTTATGTTTAAAGACCCGCTGAAACCACTTAATGAGCATGTTTTTTTATTTCCTGTGTTGATGTATTTCTGATTCAAATAAGTGAGTGCCTTTAAAAAGCCTTTAATTTCCATCATAGCAGGGTTATTATAGTTAACTGAAACTAAAATTTTTGTCGCTTGAAATAGAATGAACATTACCTAAAAAAAAATATATATATATATATTAAAAAACTATGAAAATATTTCTTTTATTTCAGCTAGTTGCCAAGGCAACATTTCTCATTTTGATCTAGTTTGACTTGATGCACTAAAAAAAATAAAACGTTAATAAAAATGAATACAAACTACACTCACCAGCACTTTATTAGGCACACCTTGCTAAAACGTATAAAACAAATAAAAACGTATAAAAATGACAAAAAGCATGCGATAAAATTACTAAAACTTGAAATTAAAACCAAAAATATAAAGAAAAATGAATTCAAAATATCAAAAGATTTAGGACTTGTAATTTGCTAATCAAATGTGTTCTTAGTGAAAGGGGATGTTTAATTCTAGAAAGCATTTGATTGGACAAAAATGTGGATACGCTTGAGTGAAAGATCAATTATCAATATTTTTGCTCCATTTCCCCAGGAAAAAAATGTACATTTTAAATGTATATATCTGCTGAAAATCAGTTGCAAACTTTTAGTAATACACCAGCAAATAGACGACCTCAAACTACCAGAACTGCACTAAAAGCCACAAAACTCCAATATTCATTTCATGGAGTCTTTAAGTCGGGTAAACGATTAATACATCAAGTATGTCAGCTGCTATTGGTTAGATCCATTGAGGAATCACAAAGCCTAGTGCAACTTGTCTGGCATTGAAATTGCCTTTCTTCGCTTTTGCTTTATTCTGCTTCAGAAAGTGTGAGATGATTTGTAGATGCAAAACAGCTCTGTGATTGTTTCAGTAATGTCTTGGAGAAACAGCAGTCGCCATCATCAGCAGCCCTGCTTTCATTGTAATTGACTGCTATTCTCTAAAAGATCATGGAGGAGATGCCGCATGAATGAAAGTGGGAATAAAAGTTGAATCAAATATAAAATATTACCAAATAGAAGCCGTGATTTTGCAGAGAACCCAGATTTTACATTGCACATCAGAGAGACAGACCTGCAACCAGCGCTATCATCATTAACTAAAACTATTAAAAACATTAACTGAAAAGCTGAAAAACAATATAAAATATTAGTTGAAAACTGTATGCCTTGGCAATAACCTGAAACAAGGTCAAGTTGAAACACTAAAATTATTACCTGCAAGTAAATAACTAACTAAAACTCACTAAAACTTAAACTGAAATAAAATAAATTAAACCTAAATAGCATTATTTAAAAAAATAAAATAAAAAAAATAATAAAACGACAAAAGCACCTAACAAAATTACCAAAAAATAAAGTAAAATTAACATGAAAATGAAAAATATAAAAATAAAAACTAATTCAAAACTAAAATAACACAACCCTCAACCCATTTCAGGTCACAACCCACCATTTGAAATCAACCAACTTAAAAATGTTTGCTAATAAGAAGATAAAGATCACATTCAGGACAGAAGAACGCAGGATCCGCCCAGACAAATTCCTCATAACCCATGTCCCATAAAGTGATAGTGCAGCCAAAAAGGAAATTCTGTCATAATTTTCTCAACTTCTAAACCTGTATGACATTGTTTCATCTAAGGAACACAAATGAAGATATTTTGAAGAACTGTTTTTGTCCACTCAATGAAAGTCAACGGTGTTCAGTGTTGATTTGGACCCAAAGTCATACGGATGAAATATTTTGAATGATCAATCCACAATCTGACTTGTGATGCAGCCTGGACTTAAACCACGCCATGTTTGTTTGTCTGGCCAGAGGAGAACTTATCCCCAGGTCTCCCAAGGTTATTTTTTCCTCCATTCTGTCAACTGATGGAGTTTGGGTTCGTTGCCACTTTAGAGAATAGCAGTCGCCTCTGGCTTGCTTAGTTGGGGACACTTAATATTCGACAATATTACTGATTTGACTGCACTGACACTATTGGATGAGAGCTGAACTGAGCTGATGACGACATCACTGTTTTCTCCAGAGCTGCTTTATAGCTGAATCGAACTCGTTTCATAATTGATGAACTTCACCAAAGTCCCTTTAAGACAAGTCATTTCACTTGGCGGCCATCTTTGAAACACCTCTCAGGCATGCAAGTGCATCTCTTTGAATGGGGAAACATCACATTCTCCAAAACTGTTACGATTAAGCTTCATATTTGAAATCACCAATGAAATCTGACAACAACTGACTCATAAATGTTGCTTCTAAACGGTCAAATCATGCCAACAAAAAAAAAATTAAATAAAAAAAATGCATTTTTCAGGCTGGACCAAGCTAATGCGCAGTCCTAAGCGCGTGTCTCAGAACAATGACTGTTTCTATAGGAAACGAAGCTTCTAACGGGCAGATGCAGTGATGCGATGACTTTACCAAACGATGATTGGCTGTTTTCTTTAGAAGGCGGGACTTATTCCGCCATATTGCGCGTTGCATTTTCTCCCATTCATAGTAATATGAGTGCACCGTCTTTCTGTATATAAAGTCTTTGTCTTCACACACCAAACTGAATCAACACTGAATAATAACTGTTTACTATTGTCTTTGCATCACTGAATCATTATTTTCCTGTTCATCACTGTAAAGCTGCTTTGGAACAATCTGTGTTGTATAAAGCGCTATAAAAATAAAGGTGATCTGACTTGACTTGACTCATACAGGTTTGGAGTGACGTGAGTGTGAGTAAATGACATAATCTGCTTTTTGGTGTGAACTATACCTTTAATAAAATGGGAGATGATGTGGATTAATCCTGCAGTCTCAAACACTGCAGCTTTTGGTGAGAATGACTTCACTCCTTTCCCTGCAGCTCCTTTTCATCAGCTCATTTTGTCTAAATGTTCTTCAAACAAATAAACGCCCCCATTGAAGTGAGGCAGACTTGCTGCAGTGCGTGTCTGATAGATGTAGGCTGTGAGCGTGGACCCGGCGTGCCACTGTGCAGTGGGAGATGACAGTGACGGCACTTTTTTATAAATATATATATATATAAATATCTCCCTAAATACAGAGAGCTCTAAAGGTGGATACTTTAAATGCCAGTGCCATTTAGGAAGAAGAAACAGAGCGCTGAGGAGTGTCTGTGTCATGATGTCATATCCCCTTATGCTTGTTTGCAAGAGAGTTATTTTCTGTGTCCCAGATATAGTAGTAGTAGTTAAAACTGCCACAGTAAGTGTGCTAAAATTAGGGCTGGCAATTGAGTCAAAGCTTTACATAAATTAATTATAGTACCGTTCAAAAGTTTGGGGTCAGTAAGATTTTTTAATGTTTTTAAAACAGTCTATTCTGCTCCCCAAGGCTGCGTTTATGTGATTAAAAATACATTAAAAATAGTAATATTGTGAAATATTATTACAATTTGAAATAACTGTCTTTCTATGTGAATATATTGTAAAATATAATTTATTCCTGTGATCAAAGCTGAATTTTCAGCATCATCACTCCAGTCTTCAGTGTCACATGACGCTTCAGAAATCATTCTAATATACTGATTTGCTGCTCAAGAAACATTTCTGATTATTATCAATGTTGAAAACAGTTGTTCTGATTTTTTGTGGAAGTCATGCTACAGTCTTTTTCAGAACAGCATCAATATGAAATGTAAAGCTTTTGTATAATAAATGTCTTTACTGTCACTTTTGGATCAATTTAATGCATCCTTGCTAAACAAAAGTTGATTTTCTTTTAAAAAAATATACTGACCTCAAACTTCTGAACGGTAGTGTACATGAAAAGCTTATTAATTAATCAGAATTAATTGCATTAATATTTGCTGAGAAAAGTCTGCTTATGAGAACTATTCAAAGACATTTTTTTGTGGTAGAATTCAATATATTGTTTTATATATTATGTATACAGGCCAGATATGCATTAACATATTTTTAATTATTTTTACTAAATTACTGACAGCTATATCTAAAATATATGTGACTGTGTCTATTTCTTCACCCAGCATGTGGTGCTTCCGGCCCTTTTCTGAATTAATCTATTCATGGATTCAGTAATTTTCCATAGCTTGTCTGAAAGAGAAAAGAGCGAGTCCCAAACTCACGGACGCAGATGGGCAGCTGTCCAGACCAGTTGTGGTCTTGTTGGCAGATGCGCACAGAGGAGCCGATGAGGCGGAAGCCGGAGACGCACTGGTACACTACTGTGTCTCTGTAGCCGAAGTTCTCCCCGATCACCTGACCGTTGACGATCTGCTCGGGTAAACCGCAGTGGCCGGCTGAAAGGACAGGAAAGAGAAGAGAGAGTGATTAAAGTGAGAGGTCTGAGCAGCAGCTACATTACACTGTAAAATATTAACACCCAATGCTTTTAGAGAGACGAACTGCTTCAAGCAATTAAGTGTTTAGTGGAGTGTATGTAAATTCACAAATGTGAGACCTTCAGTGGAGCAGGAGAAAGAAACATGATTGAGGTCAAATGTAATTCAAGCACTTAGACACAATGTGTGTGAGTGTGTGTGTGTATACCGTTCAAAGGATTGGGGTCATTACGATTTTTTTAAAAGAAACTAATACTTTTATTCAGCAAGGATGCATTAAATTGCTGATCTTTTGAACTTTCTATTCATAAAAGCATCCTGAAAAAAAATGTATCACAGTTTCCACAAAAATATTAAGTAGCACAACATTGATAATAATAAGACTTTCGCAATATATAGAGAGAGAAAGAGAGATGAATATATTATATTTTAACTGTTTTTTTAATTAATACAATAGTGAAAATAGTTTTTTCACTTTTCGAAATTTACAAAAAATTAATTATTTATTAATAATGATCAGAATAACAACTTGAGTAAAAAAATTGCATAGTGAAAAGTAAAAAAAATAAGTAAATAAAATAATATTAGAATGTCTTGGTATTTGGTATGTCCATCTTTGAAATCAGGTAAAATAAAAAAAACAAAAATAAAAAAAAATAAAAAATAAAAATAAAATAAAATAAAATAAAATATAAGCTGACTATATATATATATATATATATATATATATATAATATTTTTTTGACAGGACAGTGAAGGAAAAGCTGCTAACACTTCACTACGGTTTAAAAACCTTCCAAATGGATGGATGAAGTTGGCGGAAAGAATCAGAGCTGCTATCTAGGAAAAGGTCTACTACTCAATTCCCACACTTCCATTTACTGTATATTATTTCATAGAGAAGACTTTAATTACAAAATGTGGGAAACAGTAGTACACAAACTTCTGAATGATAATACTACTAGAAAGTAGGATGATGACGATTCAGTCACACTTAACAAGGTTTAAAACTCAAGTTGGGCTACTGCCAGGCAAGTACGCCTGAAACAGCAGATGTGAACAGCAGCAGTGAATGTACACCACATTACCCAAGCAGCGCGTCTCCGTTCCACTCCACAGACCAGAAGATAGACACTCTCTCACAGTAGATCCCACCAGCATATACCCATTGTCACATGTAAATATGGCTGTGGCCCCAAAGGAGGTCTGAGTTCCAATTTTCTTGCCACTGGGAGGCGTGGCCAGATCCCCACACGAGATGACTGCAGAGGGAAGACAAACAAGGACGGTTTAAACATTTGACTAACACAGCCAAACAGCTGGTGGATTGGAGTTGAATTACACACTTACTTTGGCAGTGGGGCCTCTCGTTCCTCCAGCTCCATGCACCATTGGCCATGCACTGAATGTGGGCGGGGCCTAGGCGGTAATAGCCAGGATCGCAGGTGAAGATGATTTTGGTTCTGTACTCATAATGCGAACCGTTAACGATCCGCCATCTTCCGTGTTCCAGGGAGAAAGATCCGATACTTGGACAAACCACAACTGTGCAGAAAATACATAGAAATCAGTATTCAGAAACAAATGACCACCCACAAGTACTGTTAATATTTTATTATGGTCTATTCCAAAACTTACTGAGCTGCCATGCTATTTTCAAAGGCAGCTGCCTTTCGAGGCAGCATGATAAGTAAACTGATTTGACTGATTTGGAACGGCAGCAACTCCATGTGTCAAACAGCATTATTCACAGTTTGGTGTTAGCACACACACAAATGTAGGCTAAAATAGTCAGACATTTAAACTTTAAGTACATTTACAATCAATCTTAACATTTATTTGTTCACCATAATGCATTATGGGATTGCATTCACCACAAAGGATAAATGCAATGCTGCTTTAAGGCCCGTTCACACCAAGAACAATAACTATAAAGATAATCATAACGATAACTACATTAGCATCCACACCAACGAAAGATAACGCTGTTTATTGTAAGCATGCTGCTTTAAATGCTCAAGCTCTTTAAAGCAGGATGGATTCTGATTGGCTGTCAATGTTTTTAGCATAAGTAGTAGTTGTGAAAGTGATTTCAACGATATTGTTTCTCTGTGCCGTTATCGTTATAGTTGTGGTGTGAACTCTGCTATTGTTTTATATTTAGATCATTATAGTTATCATCCTTGGTGTGAACAGGCCTTAAGAAATTTTCTAAATGAATGCGTCTTTATAGGCAACATTATTGTGGTGTCGAGATGTCTTAAAATGCTGCCTAAGTAGGTAGGTTTTGGAACAGAGGCATTGTTTTGGGACGGCAGATATAATTGGCTTATAAATAAATGAAGATTAAAGCTGAAGCAAAGAGATTTCTCAAAATCCCTTAAAGGCAAGACGATTCATTCGACGGCCATCTTGGTTATGCCCACGGCAGCTATTTAATATTTAGCCAAAAGGGATACAAGCATAGATCCTGCTTACTTGAATTGGAAAAGACTGAAATTTCCAAAACTCTTTGTCTAAATTGTTTCAATAACCCTTCAAATAAGCAATAAAATCTGACAACAATGGTATAATAAAATGTGCTTTTCTTGCTCAAATAATGCTTAAAAGGCGATTATTTCTGTGTACAAGTCCATCTCCTTCCTCTTACACTGTCTCTGATTCTCTTTATCTGCTGTAAAATTCACGCTGAAGGGCTTTTGCATCTGTTTGAGTGGCCTGTACCTGAGCAGCGAGGGACCTTGTTGTGGTTGCTCCAGGTGCCGTCAGGCTGGCACACAGCGCTGGTCAACTCTTTGGAGGACAGCCGGTAGCCATCGTTGCAGAAGTAGGTCACACGTGTGCCCACGGAGTAGTCCATCGCAAGCACTCCTCCGTTCACAGGAGCCTTGGGCACCCCACAGGACACAGCTTATGGGTGTGAAAATGAGATAGACAACATTAAGTCATATGTTTAAAATATAATTATGACAAGATAATTAAAAAAAAACTCTCAACATTGCTTATTACTCTATTAGAATATTTCACCATTAGAGCCCTTGTTTGATTGGATGTTTTACAAGATGTAATTGGACCTGCTTTTCAGGTGCTTATGGACACATAACGGCTTTATTTAAGGTCAATATTAAAGGGTTAGTTCAACCAAAAATGACATTTCTGTCATTAATTACTCACCCTCATGTCGTTTCACACCCGTAAGACCTTCGTTCATCTTCGGAACACAAATTAAGATATTTTTGATATTATAATAATGTTATATAATATTGACCTTAAATAAGTTAATGTGTACCTTATGTGTACCTTAAATAAGTTTATGTGTAAGCCACAATAATGCATATATAAATTGGCCAAATAGATGTGCATATGAGCATTTTTGTTTTACAGATGCATGAAATATTTGTACAATTTTGGTTACGTTTAACAAGATTTTTTAAATTGATCAGCATTGACTGATTTCAGATATTTAATTGTGCTTTTTTTTTCTTTTTTTTTTCCAAATTTACATTTATATTACCTTTGCTGTCATCTAAAGTCATTTAAAGTTAATCTTTTAACACTTTTAAATGCAATTTTTAAGGAAACCTCAAATTAATAATCTTTTTTCATACTGTACATTATCCGCTTGTTAAGTCGTGACGTCAGGAACGCCGTTTCTGGGTCCAAGCCTCAACTCGTTTCAAATGCAAATGCCATCGACGGCCGTTTATGAGAGCTATTTATTCATATTAAACATCAAACCTTTTAAAAAGTTAAACATTTTAAATACTTACAGTCTACACAAGAGTCTCCGTGCTCACAGCGTCACAGACATTAATATTTTAACGATTTATAAAAGATGAATCACTGTCTGGCCATCTGGAATTTTGGTATGGAGATAAAGGTTATGATTATAATTTTTGTGTAGTATTATACCACATCGTGTGTGTATTAGCACCGTTTGTTGTTTTCTTGTGGTATGAGATAGAGCGTTTGGACCCGGAAGCGCTGCCGCGTGACGTCAGACTTAACAACTGAATAATGTTGTGATGCCTAAATTCTGTCTACATCATGCATGACCTTTCCAACGTAATTACATAATGTGTGGCGCATCGCAGAGCATTTGTGGTTAAAAAGTATATAATTTTTATCTTTTTTAGAAAATGACTGATCGTTTTGCTAGAAAAGACTCTTATTCCTCATCTGGGATCGTGTAGAGCTCTTTGAAGCTGCACTGAAACTGACATTTGGACCTTCAACCCGTTGGTCCCTGGTGAAGTCCACTATAAGGAGAATAATCCTGGAATGTTTTCCTCAAAAACCTTAATTTCTTTTCAACTGAAGAAAGAAAGACATAAAGATCTTGGATGACATGGGGGTGAGTAAATTATAAGGAAATTTTCATTCAGAAGTGAACTAATCCTTTAAGAACTGACTTAGAATTAAGGAGCCTATAAACTTGCTAATTAAAAAGTTGTTGTGGTGTAAAACCACATTCAAGTTCAGACTGAACACTTTCTGAGAGAGATCAATATTGCGTTAAAAGTAATAACTTGCATGCAATGTCAGATCTTTTTCATAAACAATGAAATAGCACTTAAAGAGTTGAACTATTCTACTATAACTATGCTTGCCATCAGTGTTGCAAACCAGCCAATGGAACGTCCCATCTCACTTCTCCCTTATGCAAGCAGCACTGGAACATATTATTTATCAACGCACAGTACTTTTAGATGACACTAAGTATGAATCATTGCTGTGCACAAGCCCTCTAGATTTATTGAGCAGCAAAACCTCTGGTACATTTGAGAAACAAAGAGCCTTGAGAGGCCGTAAGCAGTCTGCAAAGGCATCGCTGCATGGCCATTAGAAGCCCAACAATATCTTCCCAATAATTAAAGAGCACGTATCAAGAATTCCTCACCAAGAGGGGTCTTTAACAGTGACATGAGTGCTGCTTTGCTTTGGCACAACAAAAAAACAACTGAAAGTGCCCAGAATGCTTTTTGAAGTCATTTAAGTGTCACTTGATGTTAGTGGCACCGGAGCCTGTGGCCCTCAGAGGGAGTAGGGGCCCATCCTGTCACATTAGTGCAGGAGTAAGGGCCCTGCATGAATGCGCCGCCTCAGAAACTATTTAGTCAGGCTCATCTACTCTTCTGTGAAGCAGAGTCTGAGAGGATAGGTGGAGCAGGATGAACAACGCAGATGGATAAAGAGAGCTCTGAAGATTAGTCATTAATGTGACAGATCATGAATAAACAGTATCAGTGAGTAGAGCGGCAGCAGTAATTACTGCGTCTCCATCACTGACCGTAAAACCTTGTTAGAGAGGCGTCAGGAAAATTACTGATCATATCTGCAAGCACTGAATTACTACCTGCTGACTTTAAAAAAGGTCTTTTGGGTGTTTTATTCAATAAAATACTGGTGTTAAATGAATATCCCGGATTCAATACGAGTTAAACTCAATTGACAGTATTTCGTGGCATAATGGTGATTACCATAAAAATTATTTTTGATTCATCCCTCATTTTCTTAAAGCAAAACAGGAAAAAAAAACAAAGTCACAGTGGGGGCACTTAAAATGAAAGCAAATCAGGCTAATCTGTAAATGTTAATATGCTCTGTTTCAATATTAGAGTCACAAGACGTAAAAAAACAGTTTTAAAATAATTTTAGTGGGATAAAATATCCTTTTCTGTGCAAAGTTATATTTCATTTTACTTGAAACTTTGTTGCATGACAAAGCCTAAAACTCTAAAATTACTGTAAAAATTACAAGAACAAATAATACACAAATTTTAACAAAAAAAGTGTTTAAAAACATTATTATCTTCATATTTCTGCTTTTAAATCCTCCAAAAATGGCCCCATTCACTTGTAAATGCCTCACCATAAGAGTAAAGAAAATGAGGGATGATTCAAATACTATTTGTTTGTGGTAATTAATATTATGCCACAAATGCTGTCGATTCAGCTTAATTTTGTGATATTAAATCCAGAAGCAGAATACTTTCCCATATCGCAGCTTCACCCAAAAATGAAAATTCTGTCATCATTTACTCACCCTCAAGTTATTCCAAACCTGTATGAGTTTCTTTCTTCTGTTGAACACAAAAGAAGATATTTTGAAGAATGTTGATAACCAGACAGTTAACAGTAGCCATTGACTTCCATCATTTATTTTTTCCTACTATAGAAGTCAATGGCTACCGTCAACTGTTTGATTACCAACATTTTTAAAAATATCTTCTTTTGTGTTCAGCTGAAGAAAGAAACTCATATAGGTTTCAGACAACTTGATGGTGAGTACATGATGACAAAAAAAATTCATTTTAGGGTGAACTATTCCTTTAATATGAAGTGGAGTGTTCAGAAGACCGGTTTGAAAATGGTCAGTGTTTTTGCAAATCAGTTTGGCACTAGTAAATAACATCAACGCAGAGGCTGGTAGTGTTCATAAAGTATTGGACCTACAACATACTTGAGTTACCAGCTACTAAACCCAAACTGGACTAGTAAACGCACCCATTTGCTGGGTCTTACCTTGGCAAGCAGGAACCGGGGCGTCCCAGGCATAGAAGCCGAAGGGGGTCTTTTTGCAAACGGCGGTGCTCTTTCCAATAAGCCGGTATCCACGGTCACAGGCCCAGCGGACCAGACTGTTTAGGTGTCCTCCGGTCTGGCTGCTTATGGATCCATGGAGGGGAGAGTCCGGGGTGCTGCAGTACAGAGCTGTTCACACAGACAGACAGAAACCAGACCCCATCAGTTCCTTAATCACCACCCAGAGCAGAGCCCTGTGACACGGGGCTCATTCACTTAGAAGTTCAACTTAAAAAAGCTCTTAGAGATCTTTCTCTTAAAGAGGATCTATTATGCCCTTTTACAAAGTCTTGATTGTGTTTTTGGGCTCTACTAGAGCAGGTTTTCATGCTTGAATGTTGATTATTTTCCTCATATTCTCCATTGTTGCAGCTCCTCTCTTCCCAGTCTGTCAGTAACGCCTCCTTCTGAAAAGCGCAATGTGCTCTGATTGGTCGGCTGGACCAGTGTGTTGTGATTGGTCAACTGCTTTGAGCGTGTTTGGGAAATGTCCCGCCCCTTCCCATAACTGTGAGTTTCAACACACTACTAACTAACTCAACCAGGCCCCGCCCCTTTATTCTGCATATGCATTGGGCGGGAATTATTTAAATGAGGAATACTGTGACGTGTTTGTTCCTGGAAGAAAACTCAAGACTACAATGGAGGCGTTTCAGGGAGTTCTGAAACAGTGACACTGATATAGAGAATGGAGTGAATTTGTGCTTTGTAACTTTGCAGAGCTTTTTCATGCTCAAACAGCAACATTACACTCTAAAGAAAGATGAAAATGTTATTAAAAAAAAAGCATAATAAGTCCTCTTTAAACAAGCATTGTATTTTCTGCTATAATAACATACAGAACTGTCAAACTCATTCAACTTGTCTCAGCCTGGTGTTTTGGAGACATTTGGAGACAGGCTGCAGATGAATATTTTATCATTTGTGAAAAGGTCACATTATCTGGTTTATTACTTGTTTTGCCCACTGAAATTTAGCAGTGGAATTTATATTACAGAAGATAATTCTGGAAAGAAAGAATTCTTTTGCAACTTCAGTTTAATATGGTCTTAAAGGCGTGATGATTGAGCTCAAGTTCTTTTAATTTTTTAAAACACAGGTACAGTGCCCCCACAATTCTTTCTAAACATTTTTTTGCTAAGTATTGTGTCTATTATTTTAAGCTCAGTCACATATATGCATAAACAGTGCATTCAGAATGTATAAAAGTATTTTTTTCTATTATGTTACAAGACATTAAATGAATTTAAATAGGATTATTTCCCACTTCTGCAGAAATAATTCTCTACAATAAAATCTGGCAGGATGATAAAATAAAATAAATAAAAATAATTGGTTATACTTTATTTTCAGGTGTCCGTGTTACAGTGTAATTATACATTTAAGTACTAAGTAATAATAACTACATGTACTTTCTATAGGGTTAGAGTTAGGATGCGGTTTTGGGTTAATTGCATGCATAATTTATAGGTATTACTACCATAATTTCATGTAACGTGTAACAATGACACTTTAAAGTAAAGTGTTACCAAATAATTGCTATAAAGAAAAGATGGATGGACCCAAACTGATGAAAATCTACTTCAGCCACAAATCTGCATTTGAGGCTAAGACCATCCGGCAGGACAAATGAGCCAAAGGATGTGGCAAATACTACAAAGGAAAGGCTTGAAAGGAAGGATCCCTATAGTGTGGATTACTCTGCAAATACTACAAATGATACATGTATTAAATGGTTAGAGCAGAGATAAAAATATTGTGTTTTAAAATATGTTTTACAATCCGATAGTGTAACAGGATCAGAATGTGAGAGGATTCAAGGGGTGAACACTTTCTGAAGGCACTGTAGTCATGCACTCACAGTTTGAAAACACATCAATAACCACGTCAATCAAACTCAGCCAGAGACCTTGACAGCAACAGAGAACTCCACTGACAGAAAGCAGCTTTTATAACGTTAGACTTGGTTTTACCCAAGTTTCACAAGAGACTGAGAGTGAATTCAAACCGATTCTCAGCCTTTGAACTGAAACAAAGTATAAACATGTTGATGTGGAAATTTTCATACCCTAACGATGGAAATGAACAAGACATTTATCGTTGATTTCACAAGCTGACATGTGGCTAAAACCTCAAAAGCATTTAAAAAGTTGGATGTCAGTTTGCATCTCATCTCAGCATAAAGATACTCTGAAACAAACAACCTAACATAACTTCCTTCTGCACCAATCACAGATATGTGAAGAGGATGCAGGTATGAGACTTATTTATATCTCAAATGGGCAGGTTAGAGGAAGTGTAAGCGTCTGACCTCCGCTCTCGTTCGGTTTAATTCACTCCAGGCTTGAGTTGAACGGAAGTTCAGCCAGGATGTGCAGCCCGAACAACAGTTAAAACTAGTGAGCGGTGCCGGCACCCTTGAGCAAAAATGGCCTTCCTGAAAGGAATCAGGTCCTTTTGATGGAAAGTCAGTGTGGAAATACTGCTGAGTGAAAGTACGCTGCTGACCGCAGACAGCAAGAGCAAGTGAAGGAAAGCTACTGCCTCGTGAGGTACTGTAGGGTAGATTTCATAACATAACAAAAGATCTTTGAAACTAAAATCTACACGCAGTGTTGATATGAGAATAAATTCCAGCACCTGCCACTGCAGTAATGTGATACGCACATTTCCGCTCAATAAAGTTCACAATAAAGTCTTTATTTGCCATATGACCTGGTGGAATTAATAGAGTTACAGAGGCAGTTCCCTGGAGCAACCCGAGGTTAAGTACCTTGCTCAAGGGCACAATGGTGATAGCTCAAGGATCGCCCCGGGATCGGCCCTTGCTGGGTTTAAAACTTTTGGTTACAAGCCCAGATTACAGAATGAGTAGAGTATTTCATTTCTTGAAAATTGCAGTTATACCCAGACACCAAAAAAAAAACAGAAACAGGACAGATAATAAAAAAATAACAAATAACATCATTAAAGGGGTCCTATTATGCCCCTTTTATGGGGGCAGTCGTAGCCTAATGGTTAGTGAGTCCGACTGGTAAGGTTGCTGGTTCGATTCCAGCACCGGCAGGAAATGACTGAGGTGCCCTTGAGCAAGGCACCTAACCCCCAATTGCTCCCCGGGCGCCACAGCATAAAGGCTGCCTACTGCTCAGGGTGTGTATCATGGTTTGCAGTGTGTGTGTGTGTGTGTGTGTGTTCACTACTCACTACTCTGCTCCTAATGTGTGTGCACTAACTTGGATAGGTTTAATGCAGAGGACAAATTCAAAGTATGGGTTACCATACTTGGCCTTCATGTGTCACTTTCACTTTTTTTTTTTCAGTCTTGATTTTGTTTTTGGGCTGTACTAGAATAAGTTTTCATGCTTGATTTTTTTAAAAACACATTATTTTTTCACATATTTGTCATTGTTGCAGCTCCTCTCTTCCCAGTCTGTCAGTAACACTTTGTTTAGTTCCTGTCTCTGTGAAGCCCCTCCTTCTGAAAAGCACAATGTGCTCTGATTGGTCGGCTGGATCAGTGTGTTGTGATTGGTCAACAGCTAAGAATGTGCTACGTACAAGCCCGCCCCTTACCATAACCACCAGTTTCAACACACTCAACTAGGCCCCGCTCCTTTATTTTGCGTATGCCTTGGGCGGAAATGAGGAATATTGTGACGTGTTCGTTCCTGGAAGAAAACTCAAGACTACAATGAAGGCGTTTCAGGGAGTTTAGAAACAAAGACACTGATATAGAGAATAACTCCTGCTGGAGGGACTTTTTCATGCTCAAATAGCAACATCTAAAGAAAGATGAACATGCATAATAGGTCCTCTTTAATATGAATTTTTCACCTGCATCATTTTACGTTACGTTTATATACAGTAGGGTCTAAAAGTATGAGACAATATTTTTAATCTGGGAATACATTTTTAAGTTTTTTTTTTTTTTTTAAAGAAATGTTATGATAAGACAAAATATAATAAGAATAAGGCCACGTACACACTGTAAGTTTCCAGAGTGATTTAAATCCGGGAGTGAATAGCCTAAATTATCGTTACATGTGTGTACGAAACACGACTCACTCTCGAAACTCCGATGATTGACAGCTTGGAAACCATAGCGACATTCTGGCATCTCGCATGTTTGGTATCCGTTATTGTGACTAAAGTAATATTATAGTGACAAAACACTCATTATTTTCAGCAATTTAAATAAACACAGTCGACGGAGGTGTCATGATTTGTTTATACTTGTACATCCTGTTTCACACAGAGCGCGCTCTTTCTGTGTTGCCATGATCACTCATTTTAAGCGTTTTGGGCTTGTTGTTTAAGCTCGGCTCATAAAGCAACCAGGTTTATGGAGTTATTAAAGTGAGCAGACACGAGTCGTGATATTTTGTTCTTATTTTCAGCATAAAGTATTTGGATTTATTTCGGTTTGTTATGGGGTTGTACTTTTTTGGTGACTTTTATAGCAAGATCTGGCAACACAAATGAGTCAAGGCTCGTGCTTTCCCTGTGATTCACCGCACATACAGAAGAGAGACACATCTCCGATGCACGTTAAAAAAACGTCATTAACAACTAGTTCGGTTCCGTACACACTGTGTGGAATTTCTGTAAATGTGGTTGTCACTACCTGTATTTTTCGGGAGTTAATACGGTTGTCAAACTGTGTGTGTACAGAACACTAAAAGGTGAACTGACAACTGAATTTAGCTGCAGTGTGAACGTGGCGTAAGAGAATAAGATTCAGCACTATTTATAGGTCACTATTCAAGTAAGTAAACTTATGGCACTAATCATGTGAACTCCTTTGTACAGATGGGCAGGTGTTCTAGCCTAACAAATCATGCTGACTAACATGATCATCCGGATTTACACAAACTTTGTTACTACACAGACGTAAGAGATGTTCTTGTCCACAAGAACGGCACATTGCTCATGTCTGCAAAAAGTCTTTTCAAGGAAAAACCACAGTGACACTAGGGAAACCTCTCGCTTTAAGTGACCACAGAAAGCCCTCATACTGTAGCTGAGCTTGTCCCTTTTCTGTCTGCTCTGCTACATTTGAGCACACACACTCAAGCTTGAGGAATTGAAAGGTGAGTTGTGGTAAAAGTCCCCAGGTCTTTGGTTGACATCCACAATGGCAAGCGTAGTATTCTCTTAACCACAGTGCACTATTGGGCCAATGGGTCTCTGCCCTTTCTTGTTCTGTCAGTATGATTTTTTCAGAGAGACTGTAAAGTGCACAACCTAAATGGCAAAGGACATTTGTCAAACATATATGAGCTGAAGTAAGGTAGTGTGTACCCCTCTCCTGGGCAAATAAGACAAAATAAACCCATCAAACTACCCAACAAACAGTTACTTCTACACAGAAATGTTTTCAGCATGTACATGTCCATCCATGTTCACACACAAACACACACACATATACATGCACATGCACTCACACACATAAGTTTCTGACATACATGGGTAGTTGACACAGAACATCCAAGAACTTTTTTTTCCCATCAATATGCAGATTTAAGGTTTATAATAATAGTAAAATGTATATAAGTATAAAAAGGGTAAATAATACATTTAAATTGTCCTGCGGTCTGAAAAAGTGTTAAATAATTTTAAAATGATAACTACTAAATGCAATAAATATTAAAATTATATACTATTTTGTCTAAATAACTAAAAATAAAATACAATACCATTCAAAAGTTTGAGGTCGGTAAGATTTTTTAGTATTTTTGAAAGAGTCTCTTATGCTCACCAAGGCTGCATTTACTTGATCCAAAAGACAGTAAAAACAGAAACTTTGTGAAATACTATTATAATTTGAAATAACAGTTTTCTATTTTATTTTAAAAATGTAATTTATTCCTGTGATCAAAGCTGAATTTTCAGCATCATTACTCCAGTCTTCAGTGTCACAAGATCTTTCAGAAATCAGTCTTATATATGCTGTTTCAAGAAACATTTATTATTATTATCAATGTTGAAAACAGTTGAGCTGATTCATATTTTTGTGGAAACCGTGATACATTTTTTTAGGATCCTTTAATGAATAAAGAACAGAAAGAACAGCATCAATATGAAATATAAATCTTTTGTGACATTATAAATGTCTTTTCTGTCACTTTAGATTAATTTAATGCATCCTTGCTGAATAAAAGTTAATGTATTTAAAAAATAATAATGTTAGTGACCCCAAATTTTTGAACAGTAGTGTACTAAAAACTATAATTAATCATTTTAAAAATGAATTTAGTCATGTACAATGGATAAATGGATAATCAATTTGTGATTTGCTAAATATTACAGTAAACAGTGTTATTAAATTATTAGTGTTTTTAAAGTAATGTAATCTAAATATAAAAATAGTGGAAATTATTCATTATTTTCAATGAAGAGTATAGCGAGTCACACTGCAGGACATCTACCCAAAATTATGCCATGTCAACTACCCAAACACACTTGCTCAGCTCAAAGTACACATGCTCATTCAAATTCAAGACCAGAGACGGGAAACGTGCAAGCAATAAAGAGATTTAAATGGATACATACTTTGATACTCACCGACATAGCGGATGCGGAACCCCCTCTTATTGGTGCCGTGGTCAGCTGACCAGCGCAGAAGAAGCTGGTGGCCGGTGGTGGTGATGTTGAAGGGTGTGGGGAGGTCACCACTCAGTGTGGCCAGTGTCTGACTATGAATTGTGGGTCCTTCAAAAGAAACAAAAGAGAAAGACAATTTTCAGGAGGACTGTTATACCAAATTATACCTGTCAAAAAAGATGAAACTCGTAAATGCAGCTAGGTGCTTAGGCGGAACACAATTTGACTTGTTTGAAATTACTTTTGGGAAATATCTTGAAAATTGGTAAAGCAGACAAAGTGTAGATAATAACAGCCTTGGCCACAAATGGTGACTACTCTGTGAGAGGCATATCCTCTCTTATTAGACTAATATCAGTTCAAATTTCACCTTTCATATGTTTAAAAAACATGAAATGAAATGAAAAGCAGTTTGTGGATCATGTGAACTGTTAGACATGCCGCAAAAGTCTCTATAAATTAACACTTTTACAATAACAGTCTAGTTTAAATTAAAAAAGTCTACCATCAAAGACTTCCAGAATGTCGTATTCCTTCTCAGTCTGGAAAAACTCAAAATACATGGTGATATTGTAGCCCTTCTCCACGTTGATGCTCCACGAGCACATCTGTAGGTTGGGGTAACTGTCGGGGTACCCAGGGCTCAGAATCACCCCAGATGAGTCAAATCGGACATCATGAGCAGGACATTGCACTGTGGGGAAAAAAAAGACATTTTATTATGCACTAATTTTGTACAAAGCAGTTAATTATTGGGATTATGTATCAATAAGATGGGCATGTTTTATATGGTGCTACTCATGTTTCATATGGTACACAGCTCAACTCTGTTCATTTCAGACTAAAAAAAGCTGAACTAATCTAAACTGAACTCAGCTTAGAGAAACTATGGTAGCACTTTATTTCACAGTCCTGTTCCGCATGTATATACTGTGTACTTATTATAGCAATCACAATAACTGGGTTATAACTAGGTACTAACCCTGAACCTTTCCTAAACCTACCTTATATTACCAGTACTTTATTGGGTAAATACACTGTACTGTAAAATAAAGTCTAACTGAAACTATATGAGACAAGCCAAGACTACACTAGACTCGATGAGACTAACCAAACTCGAGTAGACTAAGATGAAACAGAAACTGAGCAGCTCAGAGAAACTGAACTAGAACAGATAAGACATCCCGACTCAACAAACCTAAACTTGACAAATACAAACCACTAAATTAACCTAACCGAACTCGATTAAACAAAATAAAACTAGATGATTCAACTCAAGAAAAGATACAAACCCGATTCCAAAAAAGTTGGGACACTGTACAAATTGTGAATAAAAAAGGAATGCAATGATGTGGAAGTTTCCAATTTCAATATTTTATTCAGAATACAACATAGATGACATATCAAATGTTTAAACTGAGAAAATGTATCATTTTAAGGGAAAAATAAGTTGATTTTAAATTTCATGGCATCAACACATCTCAAAAAAGTTGGGACAAGGTCATGTTTACCACTGTGTGGCATCCCCTCTTCTTTTTATAACAGTCTGCAAACGTCTGGGGACTGAGGAGACAAGTTGCTCAAGTTTAGGAATAGGAATGTTGTCCCATTCTTGTCTAATACAGGCTTCTAGTTGCTCAACTGTCTTAGGTCTTCTTTGTCGCATCTTCCTCTTTATGAGATCTGGACTGCAGGCTGGCCATTTCAGTACCCGGATCCTTCTTCTACGCAGCCATGATGTTGTAATTGATGCAGTATGTGGTCTGGCATTGTCATGTTGGAAAATGCAAGGTCTTCCCTGAAAGAGACGGCGTCTGGATGGGAGCATATGTTGTTCTAGAACTTGGATATACCTTTCAGCATTGATGGTGCCTTTCCAGATGTGTAAGCTGCCCATGCCACACGCACTCATGCAACCCCATACCATCAGAGATGCAGGCTTCTGAACTGAGCACTGATAACAACTTGGGTTGTCCTTGTCCTCTTTAGTCCGGATGACATGGTGTCCCAGTTTTCCAAAAAGAACTTCAAATTTTGATTCGTCTGACCACAGAACAGTTTTCCACTTTGCCACAGTCCATTTTAAATGAGCCTTGGCCCAGAGAAAACGCCTGTGCTTCTGGATCATATTTAGATATGGCTTTTTTTTTGACCTATAGAGTTTTAGCCGGCAACGGCGAATGGCACGGTGGATTGTGTTCACCGACAATGTTTTCTGGAAGTATTCCTGAGCCCATGTTGTGATTTCCATTACAGTAGCATTCCTGTATGTGATGCAGTGCCGTCTAAGGGCCCGAAGATCACGGGCATCCAGTATGGTTTTCTGGCCTTGATCCAAAATCCAAATCCAAAATGAGCCAATATTTGGCATGACATTTCAAAATGTCTCACTTTCAACATTTGATATGTTATCTATATTCTATTGTGAATAAAATATAAGTTTATGAGATTTGTAAATTATTGCATTCCTTTTTTATTCACAATTTGTACAGTGTCCCAACTTTTTTAGAATCGGGTTTGTACATTTCACCCAACAAACCTAGACCTGACAAGACTAAACTATCCTAACCTAAACTAAACTCAACCTAAAAAACCTAGACTAGATGAGACTAATCAAACTTCAGTAAATTAAAACTAACCTAACTTGACTAAACTGAAAAACAGCTCTACTGTAACCAAACCTGAACTAGACTAGACTAAATTAAAGGATTAGTTCACTTCAGAATTAAAATGTCCTGATAATTTACTCACCCCCATGTCATCCAAGATGTTTATGTCTTTCTTTCTTCAATCGAAAAGAAATCAAGATTTTTGAGGAAAATATTCCAGGATTTTTCTCCATATAGTGGACTTCAACAGGGACCAACGGGTTGAAGGTCCAAATGTCAGAATTGACTTCAGAATTAAATTTTAATTCTGAAGTCAACTAATCCTTTAACCTAAACTAAATACAACTAGACTAAACTAGATAACACAAGACTACATTTGACTCAACAATCCTTGACAAGACTAAACTAACCTAAACTCACTAAACTAAATTAAATCAGCACAGAAAAACTAAACTAGATAAGACAACACCTGACTCATCAAACCTAAACTGGAATAAATTAACCTAAGCAAACTGAACTAAACTAAATAAAACTAGACTAAACTAGATAACAAGACAAGGCTACATTTGACTCAACAATCCTAGACAAGATTAACTAACCTAACTCGACTAAAATCAACTAAAATCATCTTAGAGAAGACTAAACTTGACCAGACTGGACTAAATTAACCCAACCAAATTCAACAAAACTCGACTAAACTAAACTTAAAGAATAAAGGAGTAAAACACTGAACCAAATGAATGAATTCAGTTCAATAGTTAATCCTTGTTAAGCAATTACAATATTCATCAAATGCACCTTGAAATCAGGTCTGGTATATACTGAATGATCTCAACAATTCCTTAGATTTAACACGGCAAATCATCTTCCTGGTACCATATTTCTTTAAAAACTGTAGGTGGTGGCCATCGTCTGTCATCTTGCAAAAAAAAAAAAAAGCCAAATTTTTCCTCAAGTCAGCCTGAAATGTTACATACTCTGCAAAACACTTCATGAGCTCTCCTGCTCCATGGCTCACTTTGTTTATTCCTCTTCGAAACTGCTTTAATGTGCATGACAAATGATTGAACTACTGTTTCCAGGCACTTTCCTGAATCTAAGCACAGGACAAATTCTAACAAAGTGAGTGCTCTCTCGTGGGGATGCAGGGAGAAGGATGGAGCCATGAAAGATTAATGGCAGCAGCTGTTTGAGCCACTAAACTCCAAGAGCCGCATCACTCATCAACAGCGAATGTGAGGGAAGGAGCAGTGACAGGGAATGACTGAGCTCTTCATGGGCTATCAGCAATACCACCTCTGATCACATTTTACCCTCCATTACATGTATGATGCTCATCTGAGTGATTTGAGCTTATAGTTTAGCGTTCCCAGTATCCCGCGATTTACTCGTGGACGGAGGTTGGAAGTTTCCAAGGCAACACGCTCTAACACACTGAAACCTTTAACCCTCATTCTGTGCTGTGCTCCGGAAGATGCATTAGGCACGTAATCCTGGTAAATGGAAGCTGGTGAGTCTGTGTCTTTGTTCTTGAAGAGTATGCCCACCTTGGCAGGAAGGAGGGTGTCCGTCCATCTGTAGCCGTTCTCCAAGCCTGCACGTCAAAATCTCGCTCCCCACCAGGGTGAATCCGGGGTGACAGCGATACCGGATAATATCACCTGATATACAAAGAGAGAAAGAGAGTCGCAATGATTAAGCGTCCGCTTAATTAGGTGGGACAGCGAACCTCCGTGGCTTTAATGGAGAAAGATGCCCGAGATACGGCTGTGATGTATATAGTTGAACGTTAAACTTGAAGAGGTTGATAATTGAGCTGTAAAACAGCAGCGTTTGCAGCCTTGTCTAATGAATTGCTTGTATTGGCTTTGCATGACAACCCTGCCACCATCACCTATCTAAAAATAATCGTGCGTAAGCACCTGGAAAACATCAAAGGTATGACGCATTGGAGTGTTCCGATGCGGAGAAGCGTTCCTATGCACTGCCAGTGTCTAGGCAACAGGGCAAGGTGAATCTCGTATACAGTATTGGCCTAATTTCTTTGGCATCAATCAAAAGCCAGGCTTGATATTGCGTGCCAACATGCTTGTGCTATGAATGGGTCTTATTTAGGGTACTATTTTAGTAGTCACTTGAGGGCAGATCTGAGGACAGTTGGCTGGAACGAGTCGAGACTTCTGTAACAGGTGGATGTATGAGAAGCACAACACATCCTCGCAAGGAGCATAAATTGCATTATAGTAGATGTTTTACTAGTGCCCTATCCATTTTGAAAGACTATCATTTTCCCTCCATGTCATTTCAAACCTATTTGACTTTCCAGGACTCGACAGTGCGAGCATTTCACTCGCATTCACGACTAAATATAGATGTGTGCGAACTGTAAAGTGTATTTAGGAGTAGGTGTGTACATAATAAATAGGTCCCCGTGGGTTTTTAAAAAATTTAAGGTCATAAAAAGTCTTAAACATCCTAAATGGTATAACAAAAGTCTTACCAGAAAACAGGAATCGCGATATGGCTTAATGTGATTATTGGTAATGATTTAATTGTGATAGCTGCTCGTTCAAAGTCAAAACATGGCTGCACTGTTAAACGTTCTACAGGCTCGTGGTTTCAGAGAAGTTTGCATTCAGTGAATGCTGCACATATATGTCATTTGAATGCTTATGGTCTATTTTTGATGAATTACGACAATGTTTATTTTATGGTGTTTGTAATATGTTTTAGATGGTTGTAAGAGTGCATGTTTTTGTTCATTCATATGTTCGAAGTAGTAAAGACATTTCAAATTCCTGGTGTAAGAGTCCCAGTGTATTGTGGGCTTGTTTATAATTAATAGTCACGCATTATGCAGAATATATATATATATATATATTTCTTTCTGGATATTATTGGTATTTTGTTATAAAAAGTAAAGTTTATCTGGCATTTAATTCAATGTTTAGAATATACATAAGAAAGATTTAAACAGTGTAGTTTTGTATTGAAATAAATTAAATCATTTTGCATGTAAATGTCTTCACATATTCCTTTATTAAGGAAAAACAATTTTTTTTTAAATACATTTTCATCGCGCCCCTAAAGGTCTTTATGCACTATACATTTTTCAAATTAGGAGAATTCTGCTTCTTGGGAAAAAGTAAGCGTTAAGCCCTGCTTTTGTTCTTCTGCGGAATAAACAAAAGAAGATGTTCTGAAGAACATTTTTTTTTTCTGTACAAAGTCAATGGGGTCCAAAACTATTGTATAGACATAAAACACTGAGATATTTTCAAATGGCTTATTTTGTGTTCTGCTGAAGAAAGAAAGTCGCACAGGTTTGGAACAACATGAAAGGTGTGTAAATCAATTTTTGGGGGAACAATCCCTAATGGGATGGTAACGGACATCTTTCTCTAGCTATTAAAGGCAATTAAACAGACAGAGAAATGTTATTAAAGTGCCAAATATTTATACTCTATATATAAAACAGCATAGGAGAATGTATTTTTACATTGAAAAATATGACACTTTTAAATAAATCTGGTCTGCTGGACCTCAAGCCAACTGATCCAGAACCAGTTTTATTAACAATAGCAGTGGCGTATGATCATACCTATCTCCAACTCATTATCCTCCATCAGGATATCTGCGTTTGCCACCTCTGGTGGAGGCTGGCAGACTCGTAACTGGTAGGCTGCAAAACAAGAGGAGGAAAGATGTGGTTACAAAGTTTTAAGAGATTCAAAACTTTTAGAAATCTATAAAAAGCAACAAACATTGTTATTTAGCATTTATATATTATTAATCCATGTACAAATTTGTGCAAAGTTATCTCTAAAAGTTCTCCTTTCCCCACCCCATACCCCATCTCAGAATAGTTTCAGAAGGAGCTGCAGAAAAAGGTTATTGTTCAGAATTATGGTCAAGTTTTCAATTTTTGACTATTAAATACATTTGTTCCCACTTAATGTTTATATAGAATGTTTTTATAATTGATTATATTTTATAATATTTAGCATCATACTTGTGTGTTTATAGGTGTGGTCATTTACTGTTGCTCTGCAAATTTCTGTCTGCAAAATCCAGTGAACATGATTGGGAATTTTGCAGATTTGCCAACGGGTTCAAGATGCTCACACAGATTTACCGCTTTAACCAATACTGCTTCATACATTGCTACATTACTGACATAAGACAATGCAAAAATTCGCTAATGTGACCGCAGCTTATGTCTGTATATGTGGAGAATTTTTCAGACCAGTTGTGAATCAGGTAGGCATTATCACATGACAGAGCAATGAGCCAATCTCAGCGACATGAAAGCTTCATGTGACTTTTTTTCCCATATTTTGCCATTGTTCACACCATACAGTTGGAAAGCAAAGCAGACACTGAACCTCTCGAAAACTTTACCCACCGGCATCGCTTTTGAACAGACTAATATTGACGTACACACTATTAAATGTCATATTTCATAATACTTCTAGTTTTATTTTGGAACAGCCCATTATTTTCTCATTCAAATCTTTTTGCCTCCTCTGAAAAACGCCCCTGGCGCAGTGTGACGTTCGGCACAGTTGCGTTGGCATCTAGTCAGTACTAATGACAGAGGAGCCTGCCGTGACAAATAATGATGTGATTAAGTAGGGTGACACTGAGGTGCACGGAAGGGTGACTATCACTGCGCTACGGGCCGCTCTGCGACATTAACATGGAGCCTTATCAATCGCTTACATCTCACGCCCAAGCAAGTGAGCGTGTCACAGTCGCTGAAATTGCCAAGAACAAAACGACTCGCATAATGAGCAAATCACTTAAGAAGAGAAGGAATTAACGGAATTTATCCAGACATGGATTGCATGAGTAATGCATTTGTTGTGCGAGCGTAACAGCGCTGCAGCCCCTTCCTGTGCAATGTATAGATAGCCGTGAGTGTTCATGATAATTACAGAGCTAATTATTCTGGTGTTAATGACAACCGCGAAAGCAACAGGACCTCGAAGTTTGACATGAAGCCATAACTGTCAAGACTTCAGCCATATAAAGATGGATATCAGGAACTTTTGAGCTCTTGGCTTTGAGGAAGGAGTTGACGTGTGGAGACGGAAGACGCTGGCTTTGTCTTCTCTTGCCAAGCTGAGGTTTCAGAAGGCTGAGTTGGAAACACACTAATTAACTATTTTTGTCCAGAGTTTTTCTTTGATGACTTTTGAGGAAAAGTAAGTTTCATAACTTTATATTTAGGCTATATTTAACTTAAATCCTGTACTAGAGCACTACTTTTGTACGTTTGACTGAATTGTTTACTTGTGTTTATGACTTTTATAATGGCTATTGTTGTTTATTTAAATATTATTGTTCAATAAATATTATTTTATATAAATAATTTGCCATATTCGGTATTGAGAAAGGGTCCGTCGATGGTATGAGTGAAAGTAACTTTATTATGCAGTTAGATGGCAGCAAAGTCTCTCTTTATGAGCGAGTCAGAATAAGGAAGTTGTTTTAGCGCTGTGGGAAATCCCCTTAACTTTTAAAAGGACAAAGACAAAGTTTTCACTTTCCTCAGCGGACATTCAAACTGATTTTTTTATAATGGATATAATGTTACGGACATCGACCTGAAGAATGAATGCTATATCAGATGCAGTAATACACTCGTTTAGTCAATCTCTCTCTCATAACACCTTAATAATCTACAAAATACAATAAGCTTCTCAACGTTCCTTCTTTACTAGTTCTGAAGTGACGCTGACTTTGTCTTCTCTTGCCAAGCTGAGGTTTCAGAAGGCTGAGTTGGAAACACACTAATTAACTATTTTTGTCTAGAGTTTTTCTTTGATGACTCATGGGTAAAGGGAAAGTAAGTTTCATAAATTTATATTTAGACTATATTTAACTTAAATCCTGTACTAGAGCACTACTTTTGTATGTTTGACTGAATTGTTTGCTTGTGTTTATGACTTTTATAATGGCTATTGTTGTTTATTTAAATATTATTGTTCAATAAATATTATTTTATTTAAATAATTTGCCATATTCTGTATTGAGAAAGGGTCCGTCGATGGTATGAGTGAAAGTAACTTTATTACGCCGTTCGATGGCGGCAAAGACTCTCTTTATGAGCGAGTCAGAACAAGGAAGTTGTTTTAGCGCTGTGGGAAATCCCCTTAACTTTTAAAAGGACAAAGACAAAGTTTTCACTTTCCTCAGCGGACATTCAAACTGATTTTTTTTATAATGGATATAATGTTATGGACATCAACCTGAGGAACGAATGCTATATCAGATGCAGTAATACACTCGTTTAGTCAATCTCTCTCTCATAATACCTTAATAATCTACAAAATACAATAAGTTTCTCAACGTTCCTTCTTTACTAGTTCTGAAGTGATGCTGGCTTTGTCTTCTCTTTCCAAGCTGAGGTTTCAGAAGGCTGAGTTGGAAACACACTAATTAACTATTTTTGTCTAGAGTTTTTCTTTGATGACTCATGGGTAAAAGGAAAAGTAAGTTTCATAACTTTATATTTAGGCTATATTTAACTTAAATCCTGTACTAGAGCACTACTTTTGTATGTTTGACTGAATTGTTTGCTTGTGTTTATGACTTTTATAATGGCTATTGTTGTTTATTTAAATATTATTGTTCAATAAATATTATTTTATATAAATAATTTGCCATATTCTGTATTGAGAAAGGGTCCGTCGATGGTATGAGTGAAAGTAACTTTATTATGCAGTTAGATGGCAGCAAAGTCTCTCTTTATGAGCGAGTCAGAATAAGGAAGTTGTTTTAGCGCTGTGGGAAATCCCCTTAACTTTTAAAAGGACAAAGACAAAGTTTTCACTTTCCTCAGCGGACATTCAAACTGATTTTTTTATAATGGATATAATGTTATGGACATCGACCTGAAGAATGAATGCTATATCAGATGCAGTAATACACTCGTTTAGTCAATCTCTCTCTCATAATACCTTAATAATCTACAAAATACAATAAGTTTCTCAACGTTCCTTCTTTACTAGTTCTGAAGTGACGCTGGCTTTGTCTTCTCTTGCCAAGCTGAGGTTTCAGAAGGCTGAGTTGGAAACACACTAATTAACTATTTTTGTCCAGAGTTTTTCTTTGATGACTCATGGGTAAAGGGAAAAGTAAGTTTCATAACTTTATATTTAGGCTATATTTAACTTAAATCCTGTACTAGAGCGCTACTTTTGTACGTTTGACTGAAATGTTTGCTCGTGTTTATGACTTTTATAATGGCTATTGTTGTTTATTTATATATTTTTGTTCAATAAATATTATTTTATATAAATAATTTGCCATATTCGGTATTGAGAAAGGGTCTGTCGATGGTATTAGTGAAAGTAACTTTATTATGCCATTAGATGGCGGCAAAGACTCTCTTTATGAGCGAGTCAGAATAAGGAAGTTGTTTTAGCGCTGTGGGAAATCCCCTTAACTTTTAAAAGGACAAAGATACCACTTTCCTCAGCGGACATTCAAACAGATTTCTTATAATGGATATAATATTATGGACATCGACCTGAAGAAAGAATGCTATATCAGACGCAGGTAATACACTTTTTAAGTCAATCTCTCTCTAATAATACCATAATACTCTACATAATACAATAAGCTTCAATGAAGCGTCTCAAAGTTTTTATGTTACTAGTTCTCTGGCTTTGTCTTCTCTTGCCAAGCTGAGGTTTCAGAAGGCTGAGTTGGAAACACACTAATTAACTACTGAAGCCCACTTAGCATGTGGCTCATTCTCAGCTTGCTACCTGACGAGTTCCCTGTTGTGTTTTGGGGTAAGTGTCCAAAATGGAACTGCAACAAAAGGGACAGCCCGGAGAGCTGAGGGTGGACGCTCTGATCAGCAGCCATGTGGCTGAAGTCACTGTACTTCCCAAGAAGAGGCTTTTCAAGTGGGTGTGAAAAAGGAGGAAAAACAGTGGGTTGTGATTTAAACAGACACACATACACTTAAACTAAATTTTAGCAATTACAAACCTCCTGTTTTTTTTTGTTTTTTTTGTCCAGAGTTTTTCTTTGATGACTCATGAGCGAGGGAAGGCGGAAGCAGATAGTATATGTGTGTGTGTGTGCTTCTGAGAGCCATTAGAATGAGACTTCAGAATTAAGTCTTTAAAATGGGCTGCTTGGCGCTTCTCTAACTCAGAGATGCCTCTTTGATGTCCTTGGTGTCTGGACGGAATATTGAGTAAAGCCCCGCTAATAAACCTGAGTGAATTTGGAGGGCATGATCTCTGCATTTGAGAGCCCATTTCGAGCTCATAATCATATTCCATAGATTCCTGTCTAAGCTGCTTTGGCTAGATTGGCTTTAAAACACTGGAGGATGCGACATCAGAGAGCAGATTGGCAGACCCGACAGAGCCCTAATATGATTAGATAACATACTAAATACTAGATGAATATTTCAGTTTAATGGATGGTAATTTTTACTAATTCATATCAAAGCAGTTGGTGGAAATAAAGTTGTCTTTCAGGCTCGGTGTCCCATTTACTCAGAATCAAACGGAATCAAAGCTAAACTCATTATGATGGAACGGGGTATTCCCAGAGCAAATCTGAGTAAATATAGACGATCCTTTCTCTTTGTTATGCATGCGCATCACAGTCTAAAATATCTGCAGATGGAAAATTAGTCATCTGCAATTCAATCCACGAAAGACGGGTGAAGAAACTGAACTCATTGAGTGATAAAACAATATGGTCTGAAGCATAAAATCTCACAATAAAGAGTTTTTACTTCACATCTGCCAAAATACAACATTAAATATGTATAAAGTGTTAAAAGAATAAGTGAATCAAAATTCTGCCTTCATGTCTTTCTAAACCTTGGTGGAACAAAAAGAGATTTTATTTAAAGAAGAATGACATGAACAGTGACCAGTGAATAATTATTTCAAAATTCCTCACATAAAGCTTTCATACGATGGTTTCAGGATACTATATGTTTAAGTCCCATGGACTACTTATATTATACTTGTATGATATTTTTTTTATGACAGCACCTGGTCGTTTTCAAAACCTTTTCTTTTGTGTTCCACAGAAAAAAGAAAGTTATACAGGTTTGGAACCACATGAGAGTGAGTAAATAAAATAATTTATTATCCTTTTAGTAAGGCTTTATTGAAACTTTATTGAAACATAATGCAAAAAAATATGCTAAGCAGACTAATCAGAGAACGCTATACATAACCTTGTGATTGTTGCTGTGACTCACAGTCTGAAATGATTGTTTTCCCTCAATGCATCTCAGAGTCATTAAGCCTCGAGTGACAGCTGACATGGGCCGAGGATCAATATGAAAGCATGTAACAAACTATAAATACTAGTCAGCAGGCCAACTTAGGTCAATATGATCAGTGTAAATATAAGCCACTTTATTTGCCTTCTGGGGATAGAAATAACATTATTGACAGATAATTACTGAAACAGAATGAACCAGTTTTCACCAAAAATATCTTAAATCATTCAATATCCCACAGACGCAAATGATATAGGGCTTAAACAGTTTGAACTCAACTTGTGTTGTTAAAAAAACCCATAGCGGTCGGTAAGGAGTTCAAACTGTTTTGATAAACTGGTAAAACATGTCTATGATGGGGACTGGAGTGTGTGGAGCAGGGTTATTATTATTAACTAAAACTAAAGCTATTAAAAACATTTCTGTTACTGAAATAAAGCTGAAATAAAACAAAATGTATATATCTTATCAGTTGAAAAACGTAACCTAAACAAAAATTAGAAATGTTGCCTTGGCAATAAACTGTAGTAAGTTTAAATACAAAAATTATTAAATGGAAATAAAAATAAATTAAACCAAAATAGCAATATTAAAATAATAATAATAATAATAATAAACTGACAAAAGCACAAAATTACAAAAAATGTAACTAAAAATAACATTAAAACTAAAAATATAAAAATGAAAGCTAATTCAATATACTATAATATAGTGTAATATTTACTATACAATGTACTTTAACCATATACAGTAACACTTTATAATAAGAATACAGTAATAAAGTACTTACAAATCATTTGCAAACTATTAGTTTATAGTTAATTCATAGTTAATATATTGTAGTCTCTACATTGTTAATATATTAATAGGCTATATACAAATAGTGATTTCTTCATTCATTGTCACTGTAATTAACCAAATTATTATTGTTTAACTAGCTCATATGTAAAGAGTTAGATAATGATTTTTATGCTTTGTTAACAACTTATTAACCCTAAATAGTTCACACTTAAGATTAGGTCACGGAAAATGGGAAAATGTCATTAATTAATTTAATAAAACCATTACTCCTATGGAGAGTTCCTGTAAACAACATATGCCAACATGTGTGTGTGTGTGTGTGTGTGTGTTGTATTTATAAACAAAAGTTTGTTGCACAGCCCTATTTGCTTGAACCGCGAGAAGCGTCTAAGCTTACGATACTCCTTTAAATATGGATATTTTTCTTATAAAAATGCATTGCTTCCCTTCAGAAAGCCTTTATTAACCCCCTAGAGTCGTATGGATTACTTTTTTTAATGGATGGATGCATTACTTTTGGCTTCAAAACACGGCCCCCCATTCATAACCATTATAAACCTTGGAGGACTAAAGATATTTTTAAATATATCTCAGATTGTGTTCGTCTGAAAGAAGATAGTCATATACACCTAGGACGCCTTGAGGGTGAGTAAATCATGGGATACTTTTCATTTTTGGGTGAACTATCCCTTTAAGGAACACTGAATATGAATGCAATTAATGTCTAATAAAGGTTGGTTTAAAGCACGCACTTAATGACATTTTCACATTTTGCATGACCTAATCTAAAGTGAGAACTATTTACTTCTAATAACCAATTAACAATTACTTAACTACGAAGTAATTAAACAATAATAATTGTGTTAATTACAGTGACAATGAATGAAGAACTTACTATTCGTATAATCTATTAACATATTAATGTAGAGACAACAATATATTAACTAGTTTGTTAATGATTTGTAAGTACTTTATACTTATATCTTATAAAGTGTTACCTAATATACAGTAATACCAAATATTATATCCTATAACATTGTAAACTATAATAATAAAAAATAAAAAAATAACGCTGGTGTGGAGCTTCTCACCATGGTAACTGAGCACAAAGAAACCACTTCCACTGAAGTCACTGTGAAACTTGATGAGGATCTGATTGGATGTGCTGTAGACAGACTCCAGGGCTGTGTTACCACTGAACTGACCGATCTGGGGTGAACTCTGGTCTGGACCATCCCTGCAGAAAACAAAAATCAAGATTTACAATTTATCCACAGCTACATCCAGAATTACTGCACTGATTATTTCTCAGACAGGCCTAAATCAGCTGATGTACCGGATTTAGAAACAAAGCAGTGCATTTATATATATATTTCTTAGCACAAAATCCACATGCAATCTAGTTTAACTAGGCTCTAAATGCAGTCTGAGTATTTAAATGAAGTCGTTGTCACTCCTTTAACTGCAAACACACCTCTTTTCTAGGAAAATGAAGCTCATTATACATTCCGCCTTGTTTACAAAATTGTTCACTTGGTGCAGTTAATGTTGCACTGTTACTGTGGGTGGTAAACAGAACTTGTTTAAAAGATTTTCTGTTGATCATGGCAGCATTTCATTAAATAATGACCAAATGATGGGAAAAAAAGCTTTATAAGTGGGCATAAAGTCAAACATACTTTTGGCATTTAAATTAGGGTCCTAAAACAACACAAACAGCAAGTGCAAATTCTTTGTGTGTGTGTGTGTGTGTGTGTGTGTCCTGAAACAGCCAGTAAAGAATTTGCAGTTACACATAGAGTAAATAAATTAAACATTTTAAGACTCAACTCCAATCTCACTCAAAGTTGCTTTTATGAATCTTAAGTCAGTGAAATGTGACTTTAACCTAGTGGCCCTGCAAAAATAATGACTCTGCAATTACACTGAGAGTAAATAAACTACGTGCTTCATACTTTAAGACTGATCTCTGCTGCAGTACATCACCGAACGCTGCTTTTATGAGCCATAGTGTCTGAAATGGGACTTTAATCTAAGACAGCAATATTTCCCCTATTATTGACTGCAAGAAAAGTGCATCTCCAAAGCAGGAAGTCATTTCTCTGTGTCTAGTAGTTTATTAAGCTATATTCCTGCCATATCTGCGGTTGTCTTTACATTAGGCCAGCCCAGCAGAATGCATAAAGTCTTTGTTCCTTACATGAACAATAGAGCTGGACTAATGAACCAGAAGACACCGTTTTATCTAGGTCACCTATGATGCATGAGATGGTCACTAGGAGCAGCACACTGAGGAACCGATGGAGCACCCAGAGAGAGAGAAATACGAGTTTGTTCACGAGTATTGGTAGTCATGCAACCTTCGGGACAGACTGAAGCATTGCAACATGCAACAGAAATGCAATCTCAATTTCAGATCGCACAGAGGAAAAAAAAAGCAATAATGTAAGTTCTATCTGTGGTGAAAATGCATTATTTAAAACAACGGGTATGTAGGGTATGCAGAATCCATTAATAAATAAAAGTACCCTCTGGAATTTTTCTTAAACAAGAGGGACCTCTGATATGAAAAGTGAACAGATGACATTAATTATTGGATTCACCCTGGGTTTCATTCAATGCATTATTCCATCTCCCCCGCAACTGAGTGTCACAACGATGTGAAGGACAATTAGTCAAAAGTCTTTGCTCTTCCAAACAACCAACCGGCCTAAAGTGACTCTGTAAGGACACAAACTCTGGCTAAAGCCTGCAGATATTTGTGACTCCATCTCTCAGAAATCTACACAATAATTTTTGATTCAGAGGCCCAGAAGATGTACATAAGGGACTTTTTCCCTCAAAGAACTTTAAGTATAAAATCTGTATTGTTGTTTAATTATTCCTTATATTAGCCCTGCTAAACCTCTAGAGATATTTCTTCTTGTTTGAAGACACACTCCCTTTAGAGTCTGAAACACCAGAGCAAATGGGCTTAATTTCCATGAGGAGACCAAAACCAGTAGCTACAGAAAGCAAATAAAACAAAAGTGTACCTAATTAGCAAAATTTCTTCCAGAAAGGTTAAAGAGACAAAACTCAGAAGGGAAATTATGCACAAAAGCGACAAAAAGTCATTTATGCCTACGAACTAAGCAACTTTTGAGAAAGATAATTAGGGTACTGTAAATTTAAGTAGTTTACATTTTTCTTGCAGAATATATTAATAAAATAATACATAAAAAATTTACTTTAAAGGGAACCCCGGGTATTAAGACTTGTATGGCTTAATATAATGTAAATGATGAAATATGTAGTAGAAAACCCATGAAAGATTTAAGTTATTTAAAAAATCCATGACATATTTGGACAATGGGGGGCGCCATTTTGTTTAGGTGCACAGTGCGTTCTACGTCGATGATGTCAAATGGTTGCACGTGGTGAGCTACACAGATATCTTGTGTATCACAGCACACACAAGCTTTGAGGCAGTTTGTGTCACCGAGTGCAAACATTTGACGTCATCGACGTAGAATGCACTTGCACCTAAAAAAAATGGTGCCCCATAAATGTCCAAATATGTCATGTTTTTTTTTAAATTAACGTAACCCTTTCATGGGTTTTCTACTACATATTTCAGTAAGAGACATCATTTACGTTACATTAAGATATTCAAGTCTTAAAACCCGGGGTTCCCTTTAAAAAATGAGTCTGTATTTTATAGTGTTGTATATTTGCTAATGGATCCTGAGTCTGATAATAAGCTTATTTTTGAATAGTGGTAAACACATGCACTTATGGTATAACAGAAATAAACATCTATTTTATCTACATTCATAGTAAACAGTGAAATTAATTAAATGAAATGAGTTTGTTTCACTTAAATAATAATGAAAGTTCATTGTACTTAATAGAAAAAAGTTTTCATTTCATAAAATTTCATTGTAGTAAGCTGAACTTAATATGATTGAGTTGAGTTGCATATTAATTTCTAATTCCCAGCATGCTCAAAACATTTTAATTAAATGTTTTGAGGTAATAAGTTTCCTCAAATGTTTCGAGTATTCTGAACTTATTGAGTTTTACAGTGTTAAACTGCATCTAAATATAGATGTAAATATTTAGCTACTACACAATTTGGTCTCACCTCTAGGTAGTGTCAACCAAACCCAGACAAAGTCAAGCAAAAAGAAATTAAATTTCCATTTTAGTAAGAAGACACCACATTAGGGAACGCAGAAGCAACGCTGAATTTAATCCCAAAAATCGTCTCCTGACTTGAGGAACTGAGCAAAGACAATTTACAGGACTGCTTTTCAAATGGAGAGATACTGTGATGCCTAACCAAGCAAACGCGGTGGCAGCTAGTCCTAAAATTGTTTTTGGGAGATTTAAGGGATGATTTCCTTTCACAGTTACGAGCAAGCGTGCTTTGGGGCTTTCTAGAGGACCGCAGGCTGTTTCGCACACAAGAGTGAGTGTCTTACGTTCAAGGACGTTTGGAGTGTCACAAAAGGCCCTCTGTTCCTGTGGCTCATTCATCTGCATATGCAGTCCCCTCTCTCTCACTTCTTCAGAGTTATTATTATATGATGAATATTAACTGATTGCAAATTAGTTCATCATCACACATCTAAGAAACTTTTATGAGAGTTTACCACACAGTGATGTAGTCGTAGATTGGTTCAGTGCTGAGCACGGTGAAGTTGATATAGATGCCGTTTCCCGGTGGCACACGGACACTCCACACACAGTCCTGGAAGTTGGGGTATTCAGCTGGGTGACCGGGAGAGAAGATGGTGCCGTTCATGGAGGTGATGTTTCCACCACATAGAGCTTTTGGGGAGGCAGAAAACAAAGTAACGTTATCATCATACATTTTGTGTATAGACAGAACATTTGCATAAAGGTGCAATAGTGCATCTTTAAAGGTTTTATCTCTTAGCAGTGATCGCTCTGCTATGACATCACCTCATTGAGCTCTGGGAAATAATGTTGAGCAGTCAGCCATTGAGAATTTGTTCTCACCATAAAGATGCACGGCACTGTTTAACATCACACATTATGTAGTAATATTGTTGTGATAAGGCAATAAATCTCACTCGTGGGCTTGCGTATAATGTCATCAGCTGTAAGCGACTGATGACACTTTCATAATAACTTACAGTGAGCAGTTGCATGCATGAAACACTGAGGTCATTCAATTTCAATACCGAATTAAGGCGGTGTATGAAGAATTTATATTGAGGAGGAGAGTAAAAATCCACCTTCACAGCGTGGTATAGGGTTGTTCCAGTTCCTGCTGATTCCATGGAGGCAGGTTAGAGAGGTCTCACCGATGAGCGAGTAACCAGGGTAAACACTCGAAAGACACCGTCATGCCCACGCTAAAGTCACTGCCTATTACGATACCGTTCCTGAAAGGTCGAGGGTCAGGACAGCTCTGCAGCTGATAAGCTGAAGAAAAGAAACAAGGACATAATCACAAGTGAGGAGGATGAATGCAAAAGGCCTTGGTAAATAACTCAATATATTCGTCTTGACTCAATACTAACACGTAAAATGTATCTAGGGGATTTTAAAGAGGAGCTATTATGCTTTTTTACACCTTTAACTTTCTTTAGTGTGTAATGTTGCTGTCTGAGCATGAAAAAGTCCCTCCAGCAGGAGTTATTCTCTATATCAGTGTCACTGTTTCTGAAATCCCTGAAATGCCTTCATTGTAGTCTTGAGTTTTCTTCCAGGAACAATACTCCACAACGTTTTTGATCAAATCCAATAAATCACAATATTCCTCATTTAAATAATTCATACGCAGAATAAAGGGGCAGGGCCTGGTTGAGTTAGTTAGTAGTGTGTTGAAACTGGTGGTTATGGTAAGGGGCGGGACATTTCCCAAACACGCTCAAAGCGCTTGACCAATCACAACACACTGATCCAGCCGACCAATCAGAGCACATTGTGCTTTTCAGAAGGAGGGGCTTCATAGAGACAGGAACTAAACAAAGCGTTTGAATATTCAAGCATGAAAACCTATTCTAGTAGAGCACAAAACAAAATCAAAACTGTAAAAGGGCATAATATGGCCTCTTTAAAAGTCTTACCTTGGTATGTAATGTGAAATCCAGGTTTATTCTGGGAATAGTCGCTGTGGAAGAAGAAGCTGGTTTCATGGGTTGTGCTGAAGAGCGACTCAGGAACCTGCGGCCCACTGAACCTGTCAATCACGGTACCGGTCTCACTAGGTCCGCTTCGGATCTCCAGGTAGTCGTGGATTGCCTCGGTGGAGAAGTTCAGGAACTGCACATGGATTCCTTAAACAACATCAAGCGTTAGCGTCAGTTCACGTCAGTCAAGCTTGCATCAGCAGGTGACTCACGTCTACCTATAGGAATATGATGCCTATCACAGCATCCATATATAAGCTCCTCAGTATTATCAGAAGCTATCGCATTTCTCAGGAGCTAATTACCCTCCTCCATCCCCAGCTCCTCCTCTTCAGTCAGGATTGGCCTTATGATTCCCCTGAATCAGACTAATTCTTGAAAAATGTGTACATGTTAAATTGATATTAATGATATCTGCATATGTTGATCTGTTCTGTTTACCCTAAGGGGGGTTATCGCTGCTCTCCCTGCTCTTATCCATGCTAGGCTGCATGGATGTGCAGGGAGTTCTTGCCCAGAACAGAACCATACTGCCAATACAAACTCTATGCTATTATCAATCATATTTGACGATAGTAGTCCTGACAGAAATGTTGACAACAATAAGTGACACTGATAAAAGGCAGTGAGTCACACAATTCTGTAGCTCATTGCTAATGGCATGCATGTACCGAAGCCAGTGGGAAGGGTGACCGTCCAGGTGCAATCCAGACCACTTGGGTAGTTGCCAGGAAAACCAGGGCTCAGAATCACTCCGCTAACCTCCGTCATGGCTCCGCCACACTGAGCTGTGAATATACAGATAAAGATTCACTGCCAAAATGTAATGTGTTGAACTGTCATGCATTTCCTACTGATTTCTAACTAATCTCATTACTGAATGATTACAGCAGGGAAAAAAAGACGTTCGGCTGTTCTGAATTAAACAAATTCCACTTAAAAATCTTTTACCCCTAAACTGATGTACTTTAAAATTTGAACATGAAAAGGAACTTAAAATAAATGTTTTTTTTGTTATTTATTAATAAACTGGGATTTATTAATTTTAATAATCTTAAAAATTAATCTAGGTTTCTTTTGAATTTATAAATATATTTTTGATTAATGTTAATTTTTTTAATGTAATTTTGATTTAAGTTTGTTTATAATATATAGTAATATTAACTTAAATTAAATTAATTAATTATAATCAACTGAATTTAAAATTGTGCATATTTCCACTGTTAGAATTATGCTGCTTTTATTCTCAGTCACAACACTTTTTTAGTTTCATGGTTGATAATCTCACATGTCAACAGCTCCACTGTGGTTTGCTTATTTGTTTTGTAAATGCATTTTTACTTTTACTTTTTACTCTTTACTTTTGGATGCAAATACATAGGACATATTTTATAGAATTTTCCTCCTGCTGTCATGGAATATGGAATGTAGACACAGGAAACTGAGTGCGACTGAGGTCATGTGATCCACTACTAGTTGACACTACTAGTCAACGTGAAGAACAAGTAGTCGTGTAACCCTAGCAGTGATGCATCATAATTGTCCATGAGCATATATAAGTGCTCAGAGCTCCTGTAAACCTGAAAGAAAAAAGAAAAAATCCTTGTACATGTGATCACACTTGGCCAGTAAAACTTCTTTGAATCTGAATTACAGAAGATGGGCCTCACAATGACTTTACCAGATCCAGTACAAGACAGATGTTAAGCCACAATCGGCAAGGGAAACTCCATTTACATATTACATCAACTCCCTTGTGTTCAGTTCTTTACGTTTCACTTACTCTCAGATTGAACTGTTGCTAAAGAAGAAACAAAATAGAGGAGCAGAGAAGCACTAAACCGAAATAAACACGCACTGGAATACAAAAAAAATTCTGATCTGCAGCCTATTTGCTTGGCACAAAAACAAAAGCTATTGTCTCTTTTAAGAGGCATGAGGAACAGTCTGGGGATTTAAGTCGTGATTCCAACAGTAATATGGAGATCACAGCTAATAGTCATGGATGGGAGGTCTAGTTTAGACACAGGAGAGGCTGGACAATGTTGCTGCATATATCAGCAGTAGAAACTTCTTTCAAACTTCCTTTAAACAGGAGGCAAAGGGAATTGGGCAGGTCAAGGGACAGCCAACTCAAACATGAGCCAAAGCAATATAAAAGATAAACAATGTGCCCTTGATCAGAGGAAAAAGACACAAACTTGGTCTCACAGAAAAGCCTGCTGGCCACACAGGATGTGCTACAAACAGGAGGGGTTGATGCAGTGAAAGGGAAAGAGACGTATGGCACATCAGCTTGGCAGTCAAAGAGAATCTCCATTTTGCGTTCCACAAGGACCAGATGGAAAAGAGTGCATCCCCAACTCAAACATCCAAATTGGTCATTTCCTCTCTTGAGTCACTATATTTTGGTTTGCAACACTCAAAGCTCTTAGATGGGCAAAAGAGCAACTGTAATAGGAGACACTCTGGGCACCGTGTTTCCCATAATTTTCAACTAGAGGTCTGCATTCCCACGGCTCTCCCACGGGAACCGCGGGACCCGATAAGATTTCTTGCTGCGCTGGATTACATTTTGAATGAAAGGCGGATTGCGGTCGGTAACTTTAGTGTACTTTAGGTGGGAGCGGGCGGTCTGACAATAACCCGGTCGCTCCCGAGATGCTTTGACATCAGCGCATCTGTGCTTGAACTTGAAGTGAACAAAACTTTCTGCAGTGGAGGTGTTCACACAGACCCCAGTTCCCTGTCCTGAGAAACCTGGCAAGATATGTTATTTGCATTAGAGGTCTGCGCGAGTGCACCTTCAGAGAACATTCAACCTTTGTGATCGGATTTTGAAGGAGAGATGTTCTGAAACGGTCGTCAGTCAGCGTCATTCTGTTCTTGCGTGGATGTTAAAAAAGATTTCATTTTGCAGTATAGCTAGTAAGCCAACAGTTTTCGTTTATGTAATTTTGGCATAGCCTATAGTTTTGAGGGACATGTTGTAGGCTATTTAATTTAGCCTATTTTTCTCTGTGATATTTAGCCTATTATTCTTTGTGACATTTTTTCCTCTGACATTTTTTAGGGTGTTGACAGCATCATAGACAAATAACAAATACAAATCTTGTATATGCAACATTTTATATTTGTTATCCCCAATCACTCTTTCTTTAGGGGAAGTTTAAACGCGAGATTCTGGAAACGATCTTTAGCGGGACCCGTCGGGTCGGGAAGAAAATCACTATATGCGGATAGCGGGTGAACACAGAGTGAATTTTAGGCGGGAACAAGTGCATGCGGAATAGAACCATTGCGGGAGCGGGACGAAAAAAACAGTCCCACACAGACCTCTAGTGTCAACAACTGTAAATGTGCATGATAATGCAACTAGTGACATCTGCTGGGGGGTGGGGATATCTGTTTGTCTGACTAGCATCAGGAGGAAGTGTTCAGGAACCAGTTTGAAAACTATGATAATAAAAATCAATTGTAATTTCACTTGTTGCCACTAGAGGCACTAAAGTGACTTCACCTTTTTAAGTCGGCGTGAAACGGAAGTTGCAATAGTCTTTTCTTCCCTATTATGATGTATATCTAAGGGGTGGGGCTTGATTTCATTCTCCGTGAATTGATTGGATCATAGAAATTTGGGTCTTGCTAACTAAATGGAGGCGGTAACACTTTAGAATAGGGAACATGTATTCACTATTAACTACGACTTTTCCCTCAATAAACTCCTAATTTACTGCTTATTAATAGTTAGTTGTTCAGTTTAGGTATTGGGTAGGATTAAGAATGTAGAATAAGGTCAGAATAAGGCATTAATATGTGCTTAATAAGTACTAATAAACAGCCAATATTCTAGTAATATGCATGCTAATAAGCAACTAGTTAAAGGACCCTAAAATAAAGTGTTACCAAACATGCCAGCTTCAAAGGGCTCTACACTATCCCAGACGAGGAATAAGGGTCTTATCTAGTGAAACGTTCATTCATTTTCTAAAAAAATAAAAATTACAACCACTAATGCTCATCTTGCGCTGCTCGGCGATCCGCCAGGCATTATGTAATCACGTTGGACGTAGGCGGAAGTACCTATCCAGTGTCTACAAAGCGAACGTGCAAAGACTAAGTCAAACGGCCTTTACAAAAAAAAGGTCAAACATCGATGTTGGATGATTTTGAATTTGGAGGACAAAATGAGATGGAGTTACGCGTGACCTTTCCAACGTGATTACGTCATGCGTGGCGGATCACAGAGAAGTGCAAGATGAGCATTTGTGGTTAAAAAGTATATATATATATATATATATTTTTTTTTTAGAAAATGGCAGATCGTTTCACTAGATAAGACCCTTATTCCTCGCATGGGATCATGTAGAGCCCTTTGAAACTGCAATTTGGACCTTCAACCTGTTGGTCCCTGTTGAAGTTCACTATATGAAGAAAAATCCTGGAATGTTTTCCTCAAAAACCTTAATTTGTTTTTGACTGAAGAAAGAAAGACATGAACATCTTGGATGACATGGGGGTGAATTATCAGGACATTTTAATTCTGAAGTGAACTAATCCTTTAAAAAGACATCATGACGAAGGGTAAAATGTCGAAAAACAAACATATCTCGATACTTTACTTATCATTTTTGTGTTAAAAAAGCTTGACATTTATTTGGAAAAAGTGACAAAACAAGAGTATTCATGTAAACTCAAGCTTAGAGATATCTTTGCCCTCTGAGTTGAGCAGAAAGAATTGGAAAGGAGTATTAAAAAAGTCATAGTTGTGGGAATGTGCTTGCATTCAGAATGTGTACGAGCAGCTGGGTGGTGAATTATTGAGCTGGGTATTTCAGGATTTTCAGCTTGGCTGAGGCTAAAACAGTTGAAAAATGAAGACAAACACTGAAACATAAAGGTTCTAGTTGGCTTTCACTTTAAAAACGGCCCCATAAATAAACACCAGATAATCCATCACAATGTTCTATAGCATGATCGAAAACTCTGCCGCACTCTGCATTTTAGGATCAGAATTAAATAAAACCTGCCGGGACAGGAGAAGCTTAAGGAGGAGGCGATGAATCAAACTTCAGCCTAAACTCACATAACCCATCGTGGCGCCTCTTATTCGATTGCTGATGAGAGGGAATCTAAAACTGAGAAAAACAATCTTCTACAATGAATTTAATAAGACCGTACCGAGGCAAAGAGGTACCGGATAATTCCACCTCCTCACTGGTCCAGGCATGCATGTGATATGGGCATTTCCCTAGACAGAAACAAAACAGATCAACATTTTCAAATCATAAATACAGCACTGTGCTCCCAGGAATATATACACGCATGGATGAAAAAGAAGTGATGCACTATATGTTTTGAACACAACACATTGCCCTCACCTGTAAAGAGTATCCTTGCTCACACTGGAACATGACAACATCTCCCACCATATATCGATCCCCAACTTTAATCCCATAGGTTGGAGTCTGAGGCTCTGGACATGTATCTAGGCCAATAGCTGTAAACACACAGAGATCAAAACTGCTGCAGTCATCTGGTTTATAAAAAATCTCCACAGGATAGCACTGACAATTTGGAAAAGATTTCAGGTTGCTGAACTCTTAAAGGACAGCTTTGTATTTCAGCAAGCCTGTGAGGATCTGGCGTACTGGTGTCTGAAAACATTTGGTTAGAAGGACTGTTTTGTGGCTAATTATTTTATGGATGTAAATGTGGACACCTGGCTCTGTTTTGTGTAGAACAGGTGTCTCTCTCTGGCTCAGCACCTGCAGTCATACAGATCATTTGGCCGAATTCTGCTATGAAAATACTGTCTGTTGGCTGGAAGCACCTCTTTTTCCACTGGCATTTCCCACTTTGATTACTTGCCATAAAAAAGATGGAAAATATCTGTCTGTCTATCCATCTATCCATCCACCAACTATTTATCCATCAATCATCCATCCATCCATCCATACACTTATCCATCCATCTACCTATCCATCTATCCATCCATCCATCCATCCACCATCTATTTATCCATCCAACCATCCATCCATTCATCCATCCATTTATCCATCCATCCGTCATCCATCCATCTATCCATCCATCCACTTATCCATCCATCTATCCATTTATCCATTCATCCGTCATCCATCCATCCATCCACCCATCCATCCATCCATCATCCATCCATCCATCCATCCATCTATTTATCCATCTGTCATCCATCCACATCCATCCATCTACTTATCCATTTATCCATCCATCCATCCATCCATCCATCCATCCATCTATTTATCATCCATCCATCAACCATCTATTTATCCATCCATCCATCCACCATTTATTTATCATCCATCCATCCATCCACCATCTATTTATCCATCCGTCATCCTTCCATCCATCCATCCATCCACCCATCATCTTTTTATCCATCCATCCATCCATCAATCATCCATCCATTTATCCATCCGTCATCCATCCATCTATTTATCCATCCATCCACCATCTATTTATCCATCCATCCGTCATCCATCCATCCAACCATCTGTCTATTTATCCACCATCTATTTATCCATCTGTCAACCATCCACATCCATCCATCTACTTATCCATTTATCCATCCATCTATCCATCCACCATCTTTTTATCAACCATCAATCCATCCATCCATCCATTTATCCATCCATCCATCTATTTATCCATCCATCCATCCATCCATCCATCCATCTATTATCCATTTATCCATCCATCTATCCATCCACCATCTATTTATCATCCATCCATCTACCATCTATTTACCCATCCATCCATCCATCCATCCATCCATCCAACCATCATCTTTTTATCCATCCATCCATGCATCCATGCCTATCTATCTATCTATCTATCTATCTATCTATCTATCTATCTATCTATCTATCTATCTATCTATCTATCTATCTATCTATCTATCTATCTATCTATCTATCTATCGTACTTGTTGCTACTACAGGAAATTGAAAAGCAAAAGCATTTTCTGAAGAGGTCAAGGTCTAGTGTGGGGTTATAAATGCAGCACAGAAGGATGTTGGGCTTTATTTAACAGACCCGGTCATTTGAAAGGAATCAATAGAGTAATGTTGTTACACTCTGCTGTTGTGTTGTACCTGTGTATTCCAGATGGAAGCCTGCTGCTGACACACTGATGTCTGACACAAAGTTCAGGTAGAGGTTGTTAGACGTGCTATTCAGGAGCTGAGGAATGGTGGTTCCTGATAAAGGAGAAACTGCGTTATGCATGTTGAAGATTAAGAAAAGCTGTGATTTCTTTACTTTTGTACAGTCAAAATCACATCAGCTGGGATTTAAATAAGAAACAGATAAAGTGGATTACCAAGCAAAGACGTTTAGAGCATCCCGAAGACCACATAAGACTTATTAATGGGAACATCTTTAATGTTCATGCTGTGAAGAAAAGTTCTGGTACACCTGTTAACATTTGTCTCGTGACACCACAGCCTCACTGTTTTAAATACTTCATGCTGTACAGTTCAACTCTGAGGTCAACTTCTGAGCTGCTGGAACCATCTCAATTACTGCTCCCGCAGCGCAGCCATGAAAACCTTCACTGTCCCTGAAAGCGAGATAAAGTCACTGTTCCCAACAGGACACTCTAAACCAGTGTTTCCCATCCTCCAGGAAATGCCCAGAAACACTGTTCCAAACACTGTACACCGTGTCTTCACGACAAGAAGACGATTGAGCCATCAGGGCTAGGCAATGACAAGCTGTTAGCATTAGTAAACTTCCTCTGGCCGCTCCGTTTACAAACAAATGAAGTGCTGAGTGGTGAGGTGCAGTGCCCATTAGATCTGCTGCCAGAGATTGCAATTAATTAGCTAGACAAAAACAGCATGGTGAGCCTCCTCCAAGTTTGCTGGCTCCAAAAAATTACAAACAATTTTTCAAGGTGTGACTCAATTAATGATATCAAGTTCTGGTGAGCAATCTCTGATGTTGAATTATTTTTTTTTGTAAAGACTAAAAGCAAAGATCATTTTGTTTGGAAGGAGGCATTAAACCACTCCTAATGTAATATTACATTAGCTTATAAAATGAGCTAGTGTGGAATATTTGATTCTGATTGGTCAATCATGACATTGAGATATTTTTGAATGATGATCACTGCACGCAGCATAACCAACCTTATTCCTTAAGATTACAAAAATTAATTGTATCTACAGCAACACTAGTTAAGTGTCCAGTCTTATATTTCTTCTCTATATTTTTAAAGCCGAAATTGTAGTTAGCAAGCTAATAATTAAATAAAAATTAAGGTTACACTTTATTTTACAGTGCCGTAGTTACATTGTAATTACTCATATAAGTACTGAGTACTATTAATTAACTACATGTACTTACTATAGAGTTACAGTTTGGGTTAGGGTTTAGTTTAGGGTTAGTTACTTGTGATTATGCATATTTTACTGTTATTACTATATACGTGTAACTACAGCACTGTAAAATAAAGTGTTACCAAAATTAAAATTAAAATAAATTTTAAAATGAAAAAATCTAACTAAACAGAAAAATATATATTTTGTTTACCTCCATGTCATGTGACCACTGACTTACTTCAGAGAACCGTAAACATGCAAATATGTTGTTAAATTCTTGAAATATTAACTTAAAATCTCATGTGACAAAAAAGTAGACCTACATATGTGACCAGTGCTGTCAAAATGAGTCAGAATGCGCATGGGTTAATTTCGAGCTACAGGCAAAACAATGTGAAAAATAGGTCGAATTTGAGGTTTTCACCAAAATGAGTTCATTAAGCCCTCGTCACGCGATCCTAATGCTTCAAATAGCAATTAAGCATCTAAAAGTATTTTTATTTGTACGTTTTCTGAGAGGAGTACCTTTCCTTTGACCATGAAAAATGCCATTTTTCTCTGCTCGCTTCTCGCCTCGCACAAGTTTGGTATCATTTTAAAGCACAGCATTTCAACTTTGTGAATATTCATAGCAAATTCTCAATGGCATTAGTCTGAACCAATGAAATTTTCAAACTCATGCTGATGTAAACAAAATGACGCTGACTGACACATCCGAAGCGCACGCACAAAGACGCCTCAGACAGACTTTGTCTGAGAATTGACTTTGCTGACTCTATTGACTTCAAACAGGTGTAGCTCAGTCATTTTTGTCTGATTCCAACACATCATACACCATTTTGAATGTTTTTTTAATAGAGAATGTGAAAATAACAGTAACTCATTTTTGAAAATTTGCTCATTGCAACTCATTTTGCCAGCATGGGTCACATTTATTTTTCCACATATATATACTGATGAGGGTCTGTTCAGAGTGAAAGATCTTTTCAGGCTAGAGATTCCAACTTCCAAAACAGGAAAAAGCATGTACTTTTCCAGTAACTGAACTCTCACCTGAATAGCTGCCCAGTCTGGGTGCATTGTTGTCTGCTCCATCATAGAAATCCAGAGAATCCCAGTTATGTTCCGTGGCAAAACTCACAACTTGGATCTGATTTATAAAGAAAGAAAATAAACGAGTAAGAAGTGGAAGAACACAAAGCACAAAGACAGTGTCACTAATGTACTCAGCTTCTTTTCATCTCACATGATGAATCAGCTTCACTGATTATAATCAAAGTGATTTTTTGGGATTTTTTGTATTTGGATGAGTCCACTGAAAACACGGTGTGAGACTTCAGTAAACACTCTGAATGCTGTATCAACAAAATTACTGCATTTGCAAAATAACAGGCAAGGTGAAGATGCAGACTGGCACTGAAGTTTGTAGAACTGTACTCCCCATCATTTCTAAATTAAACATTGCCTTATGCATAAGTAATTAGACATTAAGAATTCCCTTTATTGTAGTTTAAACTTTTCCATCACTGACACTTCTTGTCTGAAACATTTAATTTGAGGAACTTCAAACAAGCTCCTCCACTCACTTGGATTCCAGCTCCCTCAGGAACAGACACCTTCCACACACAGTTGAGGTTGTTATCGTAGGGTTCCGGGTAACCTGGGGACAAAATGGTCCCCTTACGCATCGTCAGTATCCCTCCACAAGGCACTGTGAAGACGAATCAAAAGACAGGAAAGTGTGTTACAATAAGCATTAACTTTCAGTGTGGAGTAAATGGAAGGATCAGCCTCGGCACAAAAGAGAAGCAACTTGTAATGAGTAATCGAAGCTAACAGTAAGCTGTAAGACTAGACCTTGATGCTTTCCTGTCTTTAAAAATATACTTGTTTTTTAAACAGATACTGAGTAGGTGTTGCTATGCTCCTGTAATCAGCATCCAATCGGTTTTCCATTTAGTTAAACTGTAAAAAAAAAAAAAAAAAAAAAAAAAAAAAAACCTGCTATACAGACATTGGCGTGGAGCAATGGAAAAGATGATTATGAGATATATGCATATGATTTCTCAGCCTATATTTTAAAGAGGACCTATTATGCCCTTTTTGTTTTTGTGCTCTACTAGAATAAGTTTTCATGCTTGCAACACATTATTTTTCCCATATTCTCCATTGTTGCAGCTCTTCTCTTCCCAGTCTGTCAGTAACGCTCTGTTTAGTTCCTGTCTCTATGAGGCCCCTCCTTCTGAAAAGCACAATGTGCTCTGATTGGTCGGCTGGATCAGTGTGTTGTGATTGGTCAACCGCTTTAAGCGTGCTTGGAATGACATAAATGATGAAATAATTAAAATTTTTGGATGAACCACTCCTTTAAGTTACGTTCTCCTAGTTGCTGCATTGTATCTGCACTCTATATGACAGTCTTTCATTTTCGCTGCATTTAAAAAGCACAATGTATCACAGAAACATCAGGAACGAATATGTAACATGTCGTCTTTCTCCCACAGGAGAAGCCTGGTTAAGCAATTTTCTCCTGTTTGCTGAAGTCCTGCCAGCTATTGTCTAGAGCAGCACTAGAAGCCACTGACTGGATCTGTCAATAACAAAGCACAGGCTGCTATCTGACTCTGGCAGGGCAGAACTGTCTTTGTTATCCTATGCTTAGGTAAGATGCTATCTGTCAAGGACAAGCGGATAATCTAGAGGTCAAAGCCAATCACTTTGTTTAAACAGCTACGAGCGGGTAGGGACATCCTGATTGATGTCCGACGTTGCAGAAAGGGAGCGGGATAGAGAGCGAAGAGAAACAGGGAGGCCGGATATTGAGCAGGGCTCAATATATCTGTGTCAGATTCTTAAATTATTAACCAAATTCACTTCTCTGCAATTTTAGGGTCATTCATTTTTAACCAGTGATATATAGAATGCAGCGTGTGCTCAGGTAATCGTGAAATATCACAGATCTCTGACCTTTCAGTCAGAACACACGGAGATGAGCAGGGAAATAAAACAAGGTGTGATACGATAAAGCAGATGCCTGTCATGAGCAACATTACAGTATTCCCATATTTTATCAGTGGTTGTAACAAATAGGTGTGCCTCTGCAAAAAGAAGAAGGAAAAAGAAAAAACAATAAGATGAAATATGTTTTTTTTTTCCTGGGGTAACATCAACAGTAAGACCAGCTTGTTGAATGCAGTGAATGTGAGGAGGGCAGTGTTGGGAGTAACGCGTTACAAAAGTAATGCATTACAGTAATGTATTACTTTTTGCTGTAAGGCATTACTAATCAATTTTCAGTAATATTTTACTCGGTACATGTTCAGTAACACACTTTTAGCCCAAAATTTAATTGTTCAAAAAAAACAAATCAAAACAAAAACAAAACAAAACAAAAAAACAGCAAGACCGCAAGACATCAAAGTATTAGTCCACTTTCTAATAAAAATGTCCTGATAATTTACTCACCCCCATGTCATCCAAGATGTCCACGTCCTTCTTTCTTCAGTCGAAAAGAAATTAAGGTTTTTGATGAAAACATTCCAGGATTATTCTCCTTATAGTGGATTTCAATGGTCTCCAAACGGTTGAAGGTCCAAATGTCAGTTTCAGTGCAGCTTCAAAGGGCTTTACATGATCCCAGACGAGGAATAAGAGTCTTATCTAGTGAAACGATCGGTCATTTTCTTTAAAAAAATGAAAATGTATATGCTTTATAGACACGAATGATCACATCACAAGTGCTTCCACGAGACTGCGATTTCGTATTCTTCAAAAAGCTTACGATGAATGTCCTACACTTTCCCTATTAAACTTGCGGAAAAAATAGAACTGGTACCGCGTTCGTTCCGTAAGTTGAATAGGGAAGGTGTAGGACATTCAGCGTAAGCTTTTTGAAGAATACGATCGATCGTTTCGCTAGATAAATCCCCTTGAAGCTGCACTGAAACTGTAATTTTGACCTTCAACCGTTTGGGGCCAATTGAAGTCCACTATAAGGACATGGACATCTTGGATGACATCGGGGTGAGTAAATTATCAGGAAATTTTTATTAGAAAGGGGACTTTAACGAATGAAAAATGCTATTACCTGTTCGTGGTCAGTCAATAGCCGTGTGTGGTGTCCAAGTTTGTAAATAAAGACTAAATGACAGCTTCTGATATATTTGTTTAGCGATTTATTTCATTCATCTCCCTCTCGCTGGTGTAACTTTGTATTGTGTGACGTAGTCCAGTGAAGGCGTGTTTAGAGCGGGTTTTACAGGAGTGCCGCGAAGCTACTGGCCCGACAGTGGAAACGCGGCATGATTTTGGCCTCTGTGCTTGCGCTGGCCAGTGGAAAAGCGGCTAATGGGTGAAGATGGCAGAAGAAGACTGTACATTCGCGAGATGGACGTATGCGCATTATTTTTTTAGTTTGTCAGATAATCACTTTACCTCTACTATACTTTTAACAGACTTGGATTGTCTGTGATTCTGTCTGTCATCATTTCTTGCATTGTCTTGAGCCTTCACTTTGCCAATTCTAAGCTATATTGTTAGTAGCCTGGATAGCCCACAGTCATTGCTACATCATATCGCCCTCTACTGGATATAAAATGCTCTGCAGTACATTTTGTCATTTCAGAACGTTAAGTTCTACTTCTGTAGTTATTTTGGTGAAAGTAACTCATAAGTAATACAGGAGTAATGTAACGCATTACAATTCTGAGACAGTAATAACAGTAATAACCTCCATGAGTTTTGACTAATGGTGTAATAATGTGACTAATATTAATAATATTGAAACAGCAAGTAGCAACAATTAAAGGGCACACAAAAATGTGTTAATTATATTATTGTATTGAATCATTTAAGAAAAAAAGTTTAACTTTTGCATAAAATTTATCAAATGTGACATTAAAGACTTTTGCATTGTAACGGGAAAAAATATATTTCAAATAAATGCTGTTCTTTTGAACTTTCTATTTATCAAAGAATCTTAAAAAAAGTATCAGGTTTCCTCAAAAATATTAAGCCGCACAACTGATTTCAGAATTGATAATAATAATAAATGTTTCTTGAGCAGCAAATCATCATATTAGAATGATTTCTGAAGGATCATGTGACACTGAAGACTGGAGTAATGATGCTGAAAATTCAGCTTTGATCACAGAAATAAATTACAGTTTAAAATATATTCAAATATACACCAAAATATTACATTTTTTTACTGATTTTTTTAATCAAATAAATCAGCCTTGTTGAGCAGAAGAGACTTCTTTCAAAAGCATTAAAACATCTTTATAATCCGCAAACTTTTGAACGATGGTGTATATAAACAACAGTTCCCTGATAATAATATGTTAAATTGTCAAATATCATATTACATAAAGTTATATATATATATATATATATATATATATATATACAGTACCAGTCAAAAGTTTGGAAATATTACTATTTTTAATGTTTTTGAAAGAAGTCTCTTATGCTCATCAAGCTTGCATTTATTTAATCAAAAATACAGAAAAAAACAGTAAAATTGTGAAATATTATTACAATTTAAAATAATAGTTTTCTGTTTTAACATACTTTAAAATATAATTTATTTCTGCGATGCAAAGTTGAATTTTCATCTGCCATCACTCCAGTCTTCAGTGTCACATGATCCTTCAGAAATCACTCTAATATGCTAATCTATCTATCTATCTATCTATCTATCTATCTATCTATCTATCTATCTATCTATCTATCTATCTATCTGTCTGTCTCTCTGTCTGAAAACACAATTCTTGATTTCTTTTCAACCTAAATATGACAGGAAAAACATAATAGTCAAGTGCTTAGCAGAAAATCCATAGCAAGACAGAAAGAGAGATAGAGACATTATCAAGCAAAAGAAAGAGTGGTGGCTTGTTAAAATCAGACCTCTTACTCTGCTAAACCTCTCTGAACTTGAGTAAACAGCTGAAGAGGTGTCTGCTTGTATCATGATATTTGGCTTTCACAGGGTCCGTCTGCGAGCCTCAGCCTGTTTCCCTGTACTAACTTAAACAAAATCTGCCCAATTAACTCTGCTCATCTAAAAGATACTCCCTGTCACATTCTGCACTTCGGCTTGTGTTTTGCTTCGATGTGATGTATCATTCAGCTAACTATGCTTGGTTACACAACCTATCTGTGAAGACAAAAGGCCACATTGATTGTGCGTCACTCCGAGGGGCTGACGAGGTTTGAACTTACCGACGCAAGTGGGCAACGTGTCGTTCCACTGAGCCAGAGCATCAGGGACGGTTTCACAGTGAATGGCAGAGGAGCCGTGGAGCGTGTAGCCTGGGTTACACTCGAACATCACTGACGCGCCCACGGCGAAGTTGTTGCCAATGCGCTTGCCGAAGCGAGGCTCTGGAACAGAGCTGCACTGCGTGGCGCTGGTCCTTGGTACAGCTGTGACAGGATTGTACAAGAGAAATGTGCCAACTTAGAGAGTTTTACCTCACAAAGGAGTGTAACGGTACATGTATTCATACTAGGGCTGCATAATAACATTGCAAAATGCCATAACTTCTTAAATAATGCAATATTCGATATACGATATGATAATGCTTTAAGTGTGTATTACAAACTACAAACAATAGGACAAATACAATAAAACAAAAAACAGTGCTTTAAGTTTTTCAGGTAGGCCTATTCAAGAAACAATATAGAAACTGAATAATCAAATGTAAAAATAAAACAGTGCAGTCTTCACATTAATTAAATTTACATTGATTCATATTAAAGTGTTTCTTTCCGAACTGTTTACGTTCACTTAAGGCAGAAGAAGAGAACTAAATTCGGGATCGCACCCTGTCTGAGAGGCGGCTTTCTGTGTGCACGCTTCGGGTGTGTGTCAGACATGAGTTGTTTTCGGCAGATTATTGCACTTGATAACTCTTTTTTAACATTAAGCAAGTTGCACGTATGTAACAGTCGCATGCCCAGTCTATTCTCTGCTATAGTGTTTACCTAAAACTTTGACTTTTTGCAACTTTTTGAAGTAGTCTATTAAAATCATTCAGATATCGCAAGCCGTTGCGATATGCATATCGCCATATGTACATTTGCGATATTTTGATATATCGTGCAGCCATAATTCATACTGAAAATTTTCAGTATGAGTCTTTCGCACTCAAAAAAATTATACTTTAACTCAAGTCAATTACGGACAGTGGTTCCACACAACCAACTTAGTTTTTATCAACATGAAAGGTTTATTTTTAATCTATGCAATATCCTTGTGTTGTGACAATCTATGTAAAATAGTTATGTCCAACCAACTCAATTCAATCACAGACAGCAGTTCCACATGATTGAAACAAGTAAAACCCAATAGAATCAACCATGTTAAACAAACTAGAATCAATTGTGTTCATTTAACTTGAATGAATGGTTTTAGTTTTCATATTATACAAATAATCCTACAATTAATGCTTCTTGTTTAGTCTTGTGATTTACATAACTTTTGTGATGTGATTCACCACAATGGTAACCCCAAAACTATTAACATAACAAGAACTTTTAAATACCAACATAATAGAAAGTAAACATGAAAAAGTCTCTCCATTTTCTCATCTTGCTAAAAACTGCTTAAAATAACAACATTTACTCTCCCAGATCAGCCCCTTTGCAAAGCATGATGGGAAGTGAAAGTCCTGCGTCCTGGTTGAGTTTACTTGATTGAAACATGTTATTTTAATATGAAAAGTTAAGTCAAAAACTAATCGTTTCAAGTCAACTTAACATGAAGCAATTAAATTTGAACCAGAAACCTAATACAATGGTGCTGAATCAAAATAAGTTAAATAGAGTGAACAGCATCAAAAAATAATTTTTATGAGTGCGGTCCAGTATGCATGTGTACCAAACAAATACAGTGTTGTTTTAACCGCTGCATGTGCTGAATTTCTCTCTGGGTGTAACATAATTTCAAACTCTGAGGTCACATAGTGTTGGATAAGTGCATGATCCAATTTGTCTTAAACATGAGATGTGCTTTATATTAAGCGCTTCAAACTAAGCCATAAACCTACATGGCTTGCCCTACTGTTTAATGCATTTGAGACGCGTTTCCCTCATCTTACGGTTGTGTATTTACCTGTAAATGTATTTCCATTTGACATACAGTAAACGATTGTTTTGACAGCAAGAGAGTCTACGACTTCAACAAGCGAGTGCTGGCTAGCGCAATAATTCTAACCTTATTCTAAAATATTTTCTTAACATATTTTGCATCCAAAAGTGTAAGCCCTTCAAATCTCTCCCGTTAATTACAACAGCAACATAATCTGCAGTGTGTGTTACTGCTGGTTGCAGCAATATTGACAGACTTTTTTAAAGACAGACATTGTTTGTTCAGTAAACCACTGTTTGAACCACTGCTGTACCAAAAACACACCGAACCGTGACTTCAAAACCGAACCATCATTTTTGGGTACCGTTATACCCCTAGACTCTATTAATGAAACGGCCTTGACTGTGCAATACTTTTATCAAAAATAAATAAATGTGTCTCTGTTAGAGTAAGACCTTTACACATCTTTCTTTAAAAAGACTGTTTTTGAAACTATCTTACACAGTAAGTGGAACAAACACAACTCGAAAATGTCAGGCCTTGACCTACTAACAAATTCTGGATTCAATCGGTATCCTTTGCTTGTAACATTGAAGATATCTTGCCAATATAAATCATAAATCAACTAGGCATCTTAAATGCCAATAAATACTCATCAATCTAAAAGTGGAAAATATAATAATTAATCTGGAACAGTCTAGGTTTTGGACTTGTTATTCAGTCACCGAAAAGCAGTTTGATTGACCCCCAAAGTACCAAAATAAAGACGTGTGGGAGAAATGCTTTAGAACACATGGTCTTTACATTTCAAGGTCCAGAGTGGCTCTTTAAAGATATTAAAACAATATGAAGCTATGTGAAGCTTCATACAAAGATTTGACACATTTGCTAAGCAGCAGGTCCACCAACAGTGATGGCTTACTGTTTCAGTGGCCTTGTATCCAAAATTCATTTCATTATATGTATTTGATTAGTGAAATAAAAGAAGAAAAACTTTATTAGACTGAAAAAATGCACTGGCTCACTCAAAGCACAATGATGAATTAGCCTCATTCAAAAAAGTTGGCTTGTTTAGCTTTTGCTACAACTGGAATGCTATTTACATGTTAAAAACACAATTCCTGGTGTGCTTTGAAAAGATGACAATAAATATTATTTATATATATATTAAAAAAAAAACAACAAAAAAAAAACAACAGATTCCAGTAATTTTGTATTGACCATAACTATAAAAACTGGTATGTACCAGGGATATTATCATAAGACTAAAACTATTAAAAACATTTCTATGAACTGAAATAAAGCGCTGAAGTAAAATAAATTGAAGTAAGTTTAAATTGAAGCATTAAAATTATTAACTGGAAATAAATAAAAACTAAAATTTAAATTAAAACTGAAACAAATATAAATTAAACCTAAATAGCAATATTTAAAAAGACAAAAGCACAATGAAATGACTAAAAATTTAATTAAATTTATCATTGTATATTTTGAAAAGTAGATATAATACTATACTGACCAGTGTTACAGGAAGTACCAAAAATAAAATGTTACAGGAAGTCTCAATAATCTTGATGTTGTACAAATAGAATAAATGATAAAATATATACATTTTTGATAGAGCTGAAAACTGACCTTGATATACAAAATGAAAGCCTTTGGCAGTTTCTGGTCCAACTGTAGTAAACTTGATAGTTATTTGATTTCCTGTACTCAAGGGCAACGACTCCCCTGGAAAACAGACAGAGAGTAAACATATCGTAAAATTGCATTTCGGAGATCTGTAAACATCAAAAATCACTGCACTGAGCATCGTTTTTGCTTCTTTTGGCTTCAAAAGACCTCTGATGGAGAATTATATCTGCAGAGGGGAAATGCCTAAATAGAAGATATCTTTATTTTGAACTGCCATGTGGCTGTGCAATCAAACGGCAATAACCTGCACCTTTCAGCTAAAAAGCCACTGACGGATGCCTCCATTTACTACAGGATGGTCCAAATGATGTGATAAACACAAATTATGAGATAAACACACAGAATTTACTCCGCCTCATAACTTTAACACCAGAGTGACAGCTATTCTATTATCTTCTATGGTATTTCTATCTTCTTATATTGACAAGGGTTGTTTAGTATTGTTCTGAATATATTCAGTGTGTTGAAGCGATGCAATAGATATCAAAGAACTTAATGCAGTCCTAAAGCACAGAAAATGCAACACCTCTTTCTTGTTTTGCAATAACAGCATCACATCAAAACATTTTAAGTACCCATCAGTGGCTTGAGATGAATAATGGTCGCACATCCAATTTTGAGTACAGGAAGTGCACAGATAGGACATCATGTTTGAGCTTTACCTGAGTGAGAACCAGAGAGAGAAGACAGCAGAGAGGACTGTTGCGTCGGCCCATCGTAAATGTCCACAACATCATTCAGTGACGTCTGGAACAGGACAAACTGTCCGAATAGAACTGAGGGGGAGAAAAAACAGGCAAAGTGTCAAAATGTTCAATAAAACATTGATACAGTCTTGATTACTGACTGTTATATACCGTATATATATATATATATATATATATATATATATATATATACACACACACACTGTTGAATGCTTGAATCTTATTGGTTGATGAATGTTCTAAGGCAGGGGGTGTCCAAACTCGGTCCTGGAGGGCCACTGTCCTGCAGAGTTTAGCTCCAACTTGCCTCAACATACCTGCCTGGAAGTTTCTAGTATTAGATCTTGATTAGCTGGTTCAGAAGTGTTTAATTGGCGTTGGAGTTAAACTCTGCAGGACAGTGGCCCTCCAGGACCAAGTTTGGAGACCCCTGTTCTAAGGTGTGCAATTATTTTCAGGGAAACACGTGGCTAAAGTAGTTCCAGGCAGGTCTTGACCGCATTACAGTTCTATATCACTTCGCCAAATGATTTCATTTATTTCAAACGTCCTTACAGCCGACAACAGCAAAAGAACCAAAACTCACAATGCACTGACCAAGCAAATAAATATAGTACACAATAGGATAAAAATGACAAATTATTTCCACGTTTTTGCCACAAAATTACTTTTTATTATGTAAGGAAAGTGCATACTCCCTTCCTCCCACTCTCTCTCCCACACACACACACATACAGTAAGGACATGTTATTAGAGACGCTGTTGCCGAATATATATATGTATATTAAGGCTGGGACAATATATCGATGCATCGCAATTCGTGGATTGCTTCTGATATTTTCCAAATGCACTGCAAATCTATTCTGAGCTTAGTTTTTAACAGCAGATGGCGCCCTAGGCTGTTTTTTAACTGCATGCTCAAATGCTCATGAAGAAGAGCACTCGTGCGTTCGGCTGAGTCTGAGAATGTACTTGCACCTCAGAATGCTTTTATGACTCGAAATTAATGTATTTAATGTATTTAAAAAAACTAAAATAACACTATGATATACACTTTTACATTTTGATTACCTTTGCTATCATCTAATGCTACTTTTTTTTTTAAACTATGATAATTTAATAATGCTGTTAAATTGTAAATCTGTATCTAGATCTTAAAATGAATGTTACACTGTTCATTATAATGTTGTGATGCCCAGATGTACTTGTAGTATTTAAAATTTTATATTCATTTAGGCAAAATATATATATATATATATATATTTAACTTGACCATTTATCAGCCATAATGTAGCCTACACCAAAGTGACCTCTCAAAGTAAGATCCCAGCTGGAAGCTTTATAAGCAGCAAATGTATCCTGAAAGGTTTTCTGCATGTATTACTCATTTACTTCACAAACATTTAAATTCCCAATTAGAAGCCAAAGTACTTGTATGCGAATACATGACGCAGAACCATTTGTCTTCAATGGATCTGCGCATTTTACACCAGTGAGAGCTCTCGGAGGTAATAAGGCTGTGTGTTTATTTAAAACTTTTAAATTGGCTATCATGCTGTAACATCTCCCTGTATCATGAGTGCTACTGTGCGTCGGTTTTGTCCTCCACTGGGCGCACTTGTTACAGTCTCGTTTGCCGTCCAATGCTTTGATGTTTCCACCATTAGGAGAAAATCATTAGTATGCTACTCATCATCATTACATCAAATCCCTACCCTATATCTTAAGGATTACAGAAGATTAAACAAAACATTGTACGACGAACAAAACTTGGGGAAAAAGTTGTATGTGTATGGATTCTACTGACCTCATTGGCATCGCTCTCTTGTTTCCATGGTGAAATTAATTAAAAAAAGGCTTTAAATATAGAAACCAAGCATCAAAATGCAGTTCTCAGGAGTGGATGAAATTAGTTCTTGGCTGTAAAGTCATGATGTAAATGGAGAGATATAAGGAAATGACTCTATTCTTCAGCTCAAAGGGCTCAGACTACATCCTTAACCGTGTCTTTGAAATTTGGCACAGATTCCAGTGATTCAGCAGAGCTCTGAGGATCGATGGAGCGCCTCATACGCCACTGTGTGATTAAACAGTTCTCTGCTCGGCAATACAAGCGTGTAATCAAACTCTTGCAGAAACCAATTTTGGAAAAATGATTTATTTGTCATTTGAGGTAAACAAAGAGCTTGATTACCTGGACCTGATTGGCTTTATTGGCATTGCATGCGGCGGCACCTGCTGCACAGTTCTGGACAACAAATGACATTTTTCACCGGTTTGATTTCACTGACTAACATCATAAACAAGGTGATATTGGTCAGTAAAATCACACACTGAAATAATTGGAAAACTTTGGTTTAATTTACATTTACTACACCTCCATGTCTGTCATTTTGACTTCCATTGGCTCAGTAAGGCAAAAACAAGACAAAAGCTGGGTACAAACGGTAGGAAACTCAGTGAAAAATAGGGTTCTATATAGAACTCTAGGGTTCTTGACCCAATTTTAAATGACCTTTTATGTCAAAAAAGGTTGTATATAAGGAGAAATGTCTTAAATGATTGCATAATACTTTCATGTTTAATGGGTTATTTAATTTTTGTTCTACTAATAAAGTATTTTTACAAGTTGTTTAATTCATAACATTTAATTAAAATAAAAAGTGAATTAAAAACCGAATAGATATCACCATACTTCACGTTGATTGATTACATTAATAACTGCAAAGATTGTCTTTGTATTGCAAGTTTTCTGAAATGTTATGTTTTAATATGCAAATGAGGCATTATCTATTTAAATATGCACTCATTTGCATACATTTCTAGAACAAAAATTTCTAGATTCAAAATTCTTGTTTCATTTCTTTTTTTGACATAGCCAAAGGTTTTTACAAAGGGAATTCGGATATCTCTTTTTATTACTCAGAAAATACTGTCAACAGCCAGAAAAAAAACAAACAAACAAACATTTTTTTAGGAATAAAACGTATAAAATCAGGCAAATTATATATGAACAAACCCCTCTATAAAAACCTTCAGAATATAGATAGGAATAAAACAGTAAAGTTTGGTGCAAGTAAAGCTAGTGAAGTGGAGATTTCTCACAAAAAACAAAAAAACAAACAAAAAAGAAAACTCATTTTGAGAAAACGGCCTTTAAAGATATGTATGTACTGTAATTGAAATCTACAGACACAAATATATAAAGTGCTATAAAAGATACACTTAAAAGTGTATTTTGTATGTTTTCTTTCCTCTAGTCTGAAAAAAAAACACAATGAAAAGCCAAAAAGCCCAAAATCTCAAAACTGACCGATGCATGAAAAAACAGCCTTAAAGGCCCACTGAAGTGTCTTGGAACGTGCAGCGTTATTCAATGTGTTGACGCAATTTCAACTGAAACAGGAAGACGGGGTGATATATCGAACAGCCCCGCCCCTTTTTAAAAACAGCCAATAGCGTTTTGTTTATATCACAGCTCAGCCAGAGCCGTTAAACTCAGTAAAACCTCTGTTTCCTTTTAATATCTAACCGTTTCTCCTCCTAATCTCCTCTATATCTCTTTAAAATATAACATTCTGTGCAGAATTTAAATGTGTCCGATACCTTTTGTGGTCTGAGCCGACTCGCAGATATGATCCGCTCTGTGCTCTCGTGTCCCTGGGCCAGAGCAGACTCTTTCATTCGTGTCGATGGAAAGCATATCTACACTGTCTGAATCGTATATAGTGCACTCTATATAGTGCACTATGTGCCATTCACCATATAGAAACTAGTAAATGTGTGAACAAATGACCGATTTCAGCCGCAGCTTCAGCATCTGTTTATAGTGTAGGAGGGGGTGGGACTTCAGATTTTAGAGAGCATTTGATTGGACAGAAGATTTGATGAGAAGGTGATGTCATGAAAATCTGTGATCCATTTTAGCGGAAGTGAGAGACTGTAAGTTTTGAAAGCTTATATCTCCTAAATGCAAATTTTTTCATTGTTTTGGAACACACCAACTTATTCATAACACTAAGGCTAACATATTCATACTAAAAGCTAAAAAACTTAAATTTCGATTTCAGGGGGACTTCTATGGGACTAAATCCATACAATTATCTATTTATCAAGTGGTTTATATATGAATTGCCTGATGGAACCCTTTAAAGTTCTATTTAGAACCTTTTCTTCTAAAGGCCAATTCACACTGCAACAACCAACGCCGACAGACACCAGATAATAGTAAGTCACTTCTCACACATTCCAAGATCTGACAAAAGCTGATTCAACATGTTCAATCGGTAAAAACGAGAGCCGAGCAACAGCGACAGGGGTAACACTGATACAGCAAAACCCGATGAAGTGTCTGTTGCTTTCTGTCGGTGCGGTGTGAATTGGTATTAAAGGCCATGATACATTAAGTCGATGTAAAAGAACTAGCCCTGTGTTGTCGCCTGCGTCTCATCCAAAAAGCTGTGCTTGAACACACCAACAGGACTACAGACACCTGCAACTCACACGACTTCTGCGCGACTTGTCGACGCTAAACGACAGCCTAACCGCAGACAGTCGGCTTGGTGTGTTAGGGCCTTTAGAGTGTACCGTAGATGACGGCTGCCTATGTAGGCAGTAGGCAGCCTTCGACAACTGGAACGCAGCTATAGTGTGCATTGTGGGTACTTATGAAATTAGGCTGTTACTGAAGGTGGCTGCAAACTCTGGAAAATGAATCACGGCTCATCAAGTCTGCTGCCAACTTGCGTGCTGGGAGCAGACTCGTCCCCTATGCCTTTGATAAGAACAATAGAAGGGAAGATAGTGGCGGTCCTCAATCCATTATTCTTGAGTTTCCCATCTCCAAGGCTTTAGCGATGCCAAGACAATTACCACTTCATGTCAGAAAACAATTGTGCCCGTTAAGGTTTCGCTCGCATGCACCAAACAAAATGGGGCAATGAGAGAAAACAAATCAATTTGGAAGGGGAGGAAAAATGAAATGATATTGTGCCAGTTTACAGTTTATTTATTCATTTATTTTAGAATGTGAATCTCAACAAAAGACGGATCTCTTTACGCACGCTTTTACACACATATTAATAATGTACAAGGCTTAAGTAGTACACGGTTGTAATCATACTAAACACATTATAATTACATTAGGGCAAGGGACAGTTTTAAAGATGAAGACAGGGTGACATCTTCATCAGGGACTGCTTTTGTATAGTGAAGCTGAGAGAAATTTGGCTTAAAATGCACTGTTTTGGGACAACAAAATGTAGACTAAATGTTTTGATGTAATATTCATATAACATTAAAATGTAATTTCAAATGTATCCAAATGCATTTAAATAGCAGAACTCAAAATAGGTATATATATATAATAAAATGCATGTCAAGTGTAATAGAATGTGTTTGTACTCAGTTGCAATTTTAGTAAAAGTTCAGCTAATAGTTCAGCTCAAAATAAGTAATGTATTAATGTATTTAATATGTCAGACCTTAGAAAATGACATACTTAAGTGCTACTTGATGCATTTAGGAAACTAATTCAATATCTTATAAATGCAATGCAGTTGCAATCGATTGTTTTTAAAATAACACATTAAATAGGGTACATTTTCAAATATTAAGTTAAGAACTTAAAAAGAGTAGTTATGAAAACTATCTGTCACAAGAAGATATTTTTTCTTATGTTAGGCAAGACCTAATATCTTGCTTCTCAAGTAAATGTATCTTAATTTAAGTATTAAGTTTAGATATTTGTATATATATATATATTTTTTTTTTTTGCACTGTACACTTAAAAGTCTAGGTATCACTGGAAGGAAATCCAGATTACATTTACAGACAACTGAGAAAGATGGTTCAGGAGTCAGAGTTTAGTAATTCCTGACACATACTGTAGCTCATCCTCGGCTTTTTGATGCCATTCCTTACACTTTCTTTTGCGTAGCCCTTTTTTGAGAAGTGCCATTTGAAGCTGGATGTGTGCATGACATGTGAGCAGCACTTGGACTGAAGCAAAGGTCTCTGCGACACTCTGACAGGGAACAAAATAAAATAATCCTCAAAAAAAAACTATTCTGATAAAGATAAAACGAGAAGATGCATGAATCAATATTCACAGCTCTGATGGTTTACACACTCCTCCAGCTGTCCTCTCACAAACAGAATACTAATTGGGCAGAATTCTATTTATAGTATTGGCTTTTTCGACTAATAGGGTACACTTTCTGTCCCATCGCTCACTTTAAAAGCATTAGATGCACAAACCCCATTTTGTGTTGTGAAAACTGTTAGATACATAACCTTTTAAAGCCTGGGGTCAATAAGATTTTTACATTGTTACAAAAAATCTCCATCGCAAATAAATGCTATTCTTTTGAACTTTCATTTGATCAAAGAATATTATGCAGCACAACTGTATTCAACATTGATAACAGTAATAAATTTTTCTTGAGCAGCAAATCAGCATATTAGAATGATTTCTGAAGGATCATGTGACACTGAAGACTAGAGTAATGATGCTGAAAATTCAGCTTTGATCACAGGAATAAATTACATTTTACTATATATTCGAGACTGTCCTCTATATAGTCGTTTTTTCAAGCACCTTATTACGACCTATATTTACGTTTTGAAGTCATGCGCCCTCTAGCTGGCATAAAAATAATGACAGTGTCGTGTTACGTCTTACGTGTTTGACTGTCGTTAAATGCGTGTTTAAATGCAATGACTTTTTACATTTGTCTTATTTCCATTTAGCAAAACTCTTTTTTTTTATTAACGACTACACCTACCCCAACCCTAAACATACTCTTAGTGATTTATAGTGCATATACTCTTTATGAACACATGCGTTTCCTGGGATCGAACCCACGATCGCATGATCACATGATTGCATATTGTTATATATTGCAATGCTCTGCCAATTGAGCTACGCAAAACCCGAAATATGACGCAGATAAAAGGGAACAATGCATTAAAATGAAAGTGTCCTGTTGTCGATAGGGGCGCAACTTTAGTAAACGTTCCTATGGGTCATATTTTAGGGAAGTGACAAACGACCTATATAGGCGTATTGGTTGAAGAACATGTATTCAAATAGAAAACAGTTGTTTTAAATTGTAATAATATTTCACAATTTTTACTGTTTGTACTGTATTTTTTTGTTTAAATAAGCAGAGGCTTCTTTCAAAAACATTACAAAAAAAAAAAACTTACCGACCCACATTTTTCAGTAGTGGATGTTAGATAAATTATCCAATTATATTATTTTATATTATATTACAAATTAGTTACATATATTTATATAATATAATTTAATTCAGTATTTTAAATTTTGCAGTGTTATAGCATGTTTTTGTTTGATTTTTTAATTGTTTTAAATGAGCTCATTTTATAAATGTTGACTATTTAATTTTCACAATAAACATGCTCTTTTCACTGACCATTTTTGTAGAAATAATAATAATAATAATAATAATTATAAAAAAAAAACATTTTGGAGTTTGTGGCTCTATTTTGTACCGTACTTTTTACTATGTCTTTGAGCACTCATGTAGGGCAGACACATCCGTATGTTATGAAAACAAGTATGACAAGCATCACTCACATGTAGATTGTTTTCATCACGCTCGCGGGGGCTTTGGGTTTAATTCACAGTTTCTTTCTCCACTGCAGAAGATTGGCCTTTTCCATACGTCCTCTTACGCTTAACACACACTGACAGATGCTTACCGGCTGCTATGGAAATGAGGCCTGTGATTAATTCACACCTTTTCCCTCTTTTCTCACGACTTACACAACTCAGAAATAAAAAATAGCTTTGTGGTTCCCTGTCTCTCCATCTCTGGAGCTGGACTCGATCACCAATTCAATTTGCTCTTTGAAAGAAACAGAAGTGAATGGGGAGGGGACACACCTTTCCTTCTCCCTGTGACAACTCAGGTGGAGAGAGGCATGATTTCAATTTACTTTCATTAGCATAATCTGCAAAGCACGCTGGGATACCAGTCCTGCAGTGTTCTTGCAGTTAGAGCAAAATAAAAATATCCCTTGATAGAAACACCCTGTTGTGCTGGAAAGGAAAGCAACAGCACAAATACCTTATAAGCAACTCTATTTAATATTTAGACCAATGTTAAGGTAGTAGTTCATCCCCCCAAAAATGTCATTCTGAACATGACTTTCCAAAGGTGATCTTTTGAACAATGTCTCAGTGTTTTTTTTTTCTATACGATGAAAGTCAGTGGGTCTAAAATGACTTTCATTTTATGGACAACAACCGTTCAAAATTTTTTCAAAAATATCTTTTGAGTCCCACAGAAGAAATCTAGTTTGGAATAGCATGAGGTGGTGAGTAAAAGGTGACAATTTTCATTTTTGGGTGTACTATCCCTTTAAGAATTATGCAGAATATGGATGTTTCATTTCAGAGAGTGAAAAAAATAAATAAATGAATTGTGATCATACATGTTAAAATTTTTCACCTGAAGCATGACTCGAGGTTAGGTTAAGATTGGGTTAGAGATGGCTGATCAAGTTATCAGCTCATATTAAGTGCAATAAAACCTGAAATGTCCATGAAATCACAATGAAATTTGGATGTCCAGTTATATTGCACAGAAGATAATAGGCAATAACCCTAAATCTTTAGGTTTTCATCAACCTTTCTGTACAAAATATGGTAACACTTTAGTATAGGGAGCACATATTTACTATTAACTATGACTTTTCCCTCAATAAACTCCTAATTTACTGCTTATTAATAGTTAGTAAGGTATTTAAGTTTAGGTATAGGGTAGGATTAAGAATGTAGAATAAAGTCATGTAGAATAAGGCATTAATATGTGCTTTATAAGTACTAATAAACAGCCAATATTCTAGTAATATGCAAGCTAATAAGCAACTAGTTAAAAGACCCTAAAATAAAGTGTTACCAAAAATATGCAATTAAAATGTGAGTGGTCCAGCTAAAACTTTTCCCAACACGGCAAGTGTTCCATAATTTTAACATTGAACATATACTTCAGCATATGGAATATAAAGTATTTTCCAATGTTCCAGTATTTTTTTAAAGTCAAAAAATGAAACTTGACAACACATTTAAAACTAACAACGACTAACAAAAACTAAACTAAGTAAAAAAGAAAAATAGAAAATGAAACAAATAAAACTAAACTAAAACTTAAACTACAGTATCCCTGGATGAGGTGTAAAGCTGGTGGCTGTGTGGCGTCAGTCCTGCATCAAAATGGCGGTATTGTTCAGATGTCTTTTCTTAGGCAAGCACTGCTTTCCCAGACATGTGCTGTTTCCATGGAAATTAATGGTCAGATCATCGTTCCACTATCTGCACGAGTATCCTATACAGTTAATGAGCGAGTGCACCAATCCAGACATGCACACAGTGCATATAACGCATATCACTGTTCAGTATGCAGTCCAAGCCTCTCCATGTTTTTGTTCTCTTATTAGACTCTCTCTTTACATGGAGAGGCTCTCAGTTAGACTCAGAGGAGAGAGGTCACTCAAGCAGAGATATATACCCCAGGGCTATCTTCTTGCTCGGGGCGAGATGGCAGAGGTCTTTGCTCTGATTCCTAGCACACCTGTCTGGATTTGCAGGCATGGGCTGGACATCCGCCTCGCACATCAATGCCCGTCCCGTAGGGACAGAGATGCTCGTGCACAATCTGCCAGAATCTCTTTGAGGTGGGAGATTCCTCAGGGCGCATTGGATGTGCAGGAGAAAAGCAAGTGAGGATAAGACACGTTCACATGCACAACCTTCACCGGAGACTGACAAATCAGCAGAAATGCTCAAACCTAAAATTACGCTTCACATCTGTATCCAAAAATGCCACAAAGGTTCAGGGTTTTTCTTTTTCACAGCCCACATGAAATATTATCCTGTAAACATGACCCACAAGCCATTTTCCCTCTAAATGAATAATTGATAGATAACATGTATGAACCCTGGACATATCAAAATCAGGTTGGTCCCTGGTGCAATATCCACAAACAACAACATATTCAGACAGGAGTGAAAATACAGCAAGGCAGCGAAAAAAAAGCATCGCCACCTGTGCGTCTGTTATCAGTGAAGGATGTTCTATCTGCAGTTCTGTGTGTTGAGGATAGATAGCACCTTCTCCGCTCACCACATGGTGGGGACAGAGGAATCAACACATGCTGCACGCAGATGTGGAGAATGAGAAAACAGAGGGGAGTAGCTCTAAAAGTCTGTTTAGTTCTAAACATAGACATTGCAGTAGGTGGAAATATTTTCTTTTTCTCATTGCATTAAATTGAGGGATAAAAAATAAACACTTGAGGCAGCTCTGAACACTGGCTGGTTATTTAATGGGGTGGTTGATTATGATTTAACTTTTTTAACTTTAGTTAGTGTGTAATGTTGCTGTTTGATCATAAACAACATCTGCAATGTTCCGACGCTCAAAGTTCAATGCAAAGTGAGATATTTTCTTTTACAGAAATCGCCGTTTAAGGACTACAAAAAACAGTGAGTAGGGACTACAACGAGCTTCTTCCTGGGTTAGTGACATCACTAACCTTAAAATTTACATAAACCCCGCCCCCGAGAACACACAACAAAAGGGGGTGAGGCCATGTTGGGCTGCTTTAGGGAAGAGGAAGAGTTGTTGTAGTAGAGTGTTGTTGTCATCATTTTATGCCGGACTGCTTCACAAACGAGGGTCAATTCAACGCTGGATTTGCACAAAAATGCTAATTGAGTTGAATCAAATCCAGCAACTACATAAATTTATCCACTAACCATTCAGAAATGTCCAGTTTCATTCTAAAAGTTGTAACTTCTTCCTGAGTCTCTCCATCAGTGTCGACTCCGGTTTGAACAATGTAAGGCTGAACACCGTTACTGACAATCCTCATTTTGGCTGCGTAAGATTCTCCAGCTTTGTTGTTGTTGAGCAACCGAAGCGCGAGCTGTTAAAGCTCCGCCCTCTTCTGGAAAGGGGGCCGGGAGCAGCAGCTCATTTGCATTTAAAGGGACACACACAAAAACGGCGTGTTTTTGCTCAAACCCAAATAGCGGCAAATTTGACAAGCTATGATAAATGATCTGTGGGGTATTTTGAGCTAAAACTTCACAGACACATTCTGGGGACACTAGAGACTTGTAAAAGGGGCATTATAGGTTAATAGCGCATAAGTACATGTATAAGTGCATAAGTGTATAGTGCGTCATTTGGGGCACAACTTGAATCAATATTTTTAGAAACTAAAATATAAATAGGAACTTGTAAAATAAAATAAAATAATAAAAAAATATATTTTTTAATTTATCAAAACAGTGCTTAATTTTGCAGTGTGATAAATAATCCAAATCCAAAATTCACCAAAAAGGAAAACATGCATAATTGTTCAAGGAGGAAAAAAGTTAATTATCAATATCAATGTTGAAAGTCTTGAGGGTTAAACCTCTGGGAAAGTGGTAAGCAATCCCTCAGAACAAGAAGCACAATCATCGTGCCCTTGAGGAAGGCACTTAACAGCAGGTTGCTCCAAGGGTTAAGTGCCTTGCAGTGTCCCTCTAATAGGTGTACTCCAAATTTACTTCAGACAAAATCATCAACTCAAGACTAAAGTACAGTTGTGTTTGTTGCTGCCACTATGTCATCCTCGGATTCTATCTATAGTCAAACAGACTGAAGTCAATAACTATGCATTTCATTTTTACCATCATGGCTATAAAACTGCACTTTCAGTAAAGTAAAATCAAATATCTGTGTATGAACAGCAAGACTATGTAATTCAGAGCATGTATACTTGTGAACCGCACACGTAAGTTTAAGCAATAATCACTGAAGACAGGCTTGTGCTCTGTTATGGTGCATCAGAGCGCGGTGTAAGCACTTAGATAATTATGATTGACTATGAATGCTTCTTTGCTAATTACCTGGACAATAGCCAAGATGGCATCAATGTGCATGTTTATGGGTGCACTGACCCTGACAATCAGCTGACATTAACCTTGATGACTTGACTAGTAAACAAGTATATACATATATACTCCATATATATTACTTCAGTCTTCAGTGCCACATGATCCTTCAGAAATCATTCTAATATGCTGATTTGCTGCTCAAGAAACATTTCTGATCATTATCAATGTTGAAAACAGTTGTGCGGCTTCATATTTTTGTGGAAACTGTGATGCATTTTTTTTTCTGGATTCTTTGATGAACAGAAAGTTCAAAAGAACTTAATTTATTTGAAATGGAAATATTTTGTATATATATACACACACATTTACATTTTTGATCTTTTAATGCATAATTGCTGACTGAAATGATCTGACCCCCAAATTATTAAATGGTACTGTATATACAGTATACAGATCACCTTAACTCATATTTTTGTTTTGCGAATACATTTATATTCACAAGAAGACTTAATGCTTTGATCCATTTTTGTTCTGCTTGTTAAAACATTTGTACAAACTAATCTCACAGCTGTCAAAGATTTTTAGTAGCTCACTAAAAAAGGAAGTATTGAAACTAAAAGTGAAGCACCGCTGAGATGTTAATTTGAGAATTACTTTAGGAAAACACTGTGCTTAAGTGTCCTTAGCCAACGGCAAAGTCAAGAAATGACACTTTCTGCCTGCTTGACTGTGATTTACCAGAGGAGAGAACTTTAGCACCTTTGGTCTGACTGAGTCAGGAAACACAACAAAATATAATATTAATACAGAGCCCTGGTGTTCCTCTGCTTTCTCTTTCTCCCTGGTAAATGAACTTTGCCTTGACTTCTGTTCTGTTTTGATGTTTTGGCTCAGGGGCTTGCAATTCCCAATTCTCACAGGCTTTAGAATAGCTTTGTAGAGAGAGAAGAGTGATCCCTTTCCAAGAGAGCGTCTATGTCAAAGACATGAAACTGTGACTGTTTGAGTGTGTTTGTTTGTATGGAGGTCAGAGTCAGCCAGGGGAAAAGCTATTTAGTTGACTATTTCTAAGTGTCAGCCATGACAGAAAATACAGAAAGTGTAACTGCTCTAATGGTCGCCCCCGGCATTCAAAAAGGGAGTTTATTTAATATCTCTATATGCATTAATTTTGAATTGCTACGATGTTGAAAGTCTTTCTTATTTTTCAACTCCATATGAAGGCACCCTAAAGAAAATTCCTAATGATAAATAAAAATACTGAAATATTAATATGGTCTCTTATGTTACATCCATTCATTCATACATACATGTCTTCATGTATAACTTCAGGGAGGGTGTAGTACAGTGGTTAAAGATGGATACGCTGGGAAGGTTCAAGTTCCACAATATATCAGTTAAAAAAAAATATTTATGTTTTCATAATAATGGCCACTATATCTCTCAGTCTAAGTAAATTTAAACATTACATGTAAACTACTTTCTGACCAGTATTAATATGTAAAAAGTTATTATTTTTGCACCTGCATTAGGTATATACAGTGTATATATATATATATATATATATATATATATATATATATATATACTGTATAAATAATGCATAATATACAGTATATATATACACTATATTCCTAATGCATAATGTTTATATATGAATGTGAATTTAATCTTTACATTGAAGTTCAAAATGTAGATAATTTATGTAATATTTTGGCATCTTCTCACTGTTCTGTTACAGGTTTAATGGTGAAACCAGCTGCTTTACCCTTAAAAATAAAGGTTCTTTGGGGAACCAATGGTGCTTCTATGTCATCACTCAAAAAAATTAATTGTTGGATGTACTTAAAAAAGCAGTGTTAAGTGGTTCCACGCAACTATATTGAGTAATTTGTACAAATAACAATTTAGTTGTAGGAACAAAAGAAATTCAAGTAAAGCTGACAAAATTTCTTTGAATAAATACAAATCTTTAGAAGTTGTCACAGTTACATAATTTTAATATGTGCAGTTATTATTATGTAAGGTGAACACATTTATTGACTTAATTTACCTTATTAAATAAACTGTTTGCTCTACAAAATGGACTCAAATATCTCACAGCCTAAACACAGGCGCCACTTTTCTGCATAATGACCACAAAATTGAAAAAACATTACAGAAACTGCTCTAAATGTCCAACATAACTGAACATTAAACACTAACATAAACCAACAACATCTTTCCCTTTACTGAAAAACACATAAAATAACAATTTAATCCCTAAATTTACTCTCCTAATGCAGTCCCTTGCAAAGCATGCTGGAAACTTCAGATCCACTGCCCAGTTAGTTATGTCAACATTAATTTGTGTGTTTAACTCAGCAATGTTAAGTTGACTGAACACACACTTATTAAGTAAAGCTTTAGTAGAAACAACTCAGTTAAATTAAGTTCATGTAGTTACATGAGTTTTTAAGTAACGTGAACAAGGATGGTTGAGTGAAACTAACAACAGTGAATGTTCATTTTTTTTTAGTGTAATATTTGTTTTTTGAATGAAATATTGGGCACTGAGCGGCCAACAGCTGATTCTAAATTTCCAAGAACATATTAATAATGTTACATTGAAATTTAATGGAAAAGGTGACAAGGTTGCTAATGTAACACCTACAAAGTGCCTATTAACAATGCCTGAGGCGACCAGACCGAGCTTCTCGCATAATAACAACGAACGCAGGAGCGTTTGACTAATGCATGGTGCGCAGCATATGTTTAAACTCAACGTAAGGTTCTCGACTGATTAAAGATTCAACGTTAAATTGAAATCTGCAAGACAAGCTAACAGATAATTAATGCTCTGAAGTAAAACTAACATCTCACTGAGAGGCGGCACTGATTACTTCTTCAACATGCCACTCCGCAGCTCCGGCACCCAAGGCTTAGTGCTGTTTGGCAACATAAATGTTTACTATCTTAAGCTGTGAAAACCACGCTCACTCGTGCAGCGCTCTGATCAACAGTTAAAAACACATTATGCCCACTTGTATGGCTTGCAGAAAATTGTTTCCAAAACAGAAAGCAGTAATGAAGCCGTAATTTAAGGTTTTGGCTTCAACGTGGAATATTTGAACAGGCAGAGATCATCAATTTTGATTTTTCCCCATGACCCCCAACCGTTTGCGAGCGAGGATTCCCCTGCATGTTTGTATTGACTGCCCGGGGCCAGCGGGGGTGGTGGGAGCCGACGGGAACATGGGGTGGGGGTGCATGCTCTGAATAATGCATCTCTCAGACCAAACCTGTCATTGTCTGAAATATTGCCGGCATCATTCTTTGTGACAGAATAATGAAACATTAAAAAAGGCAGTGGAGTGCTGCATTTTTAACAGGGGGCTCCAGAGCTCTGCCCTACAGATCAGAACTGATGGGATACGTCTGTGTATATATGTGCACGTTTGTGTGTGTGTGTGTGTGTGTGTGTGTGTGTGTGTGTGTGATGGTTTCCCTCTGAAGAATGCAAGATCCGAAGTGTTTGCTCACTGTGATTAGGGATCATAAAGATCAGTGAATGTTAGCAATGTAATGTGCATCTTTTATAATTACTGTTTCTTCAAGACTGCAAGAAAATCTTTCCTTAATGAGTATTTATGTCTTGTTTTCTAGTAGAAAATATAGAAACAGGATGAAATTACCTAAGGAGCAAAACTGTAAATGATATTTAGACTTGTTCTCAGAGAACACTGTGAATTAAGTTTAGTTTTCTTGCACCTTTGGGAAATTGTTATGTTTTTTTCTCTTATTTTAAGCGTAAATCTAACATCCTAACAAACTATTGTACGGTTCATGCATAAAATAGGAAACATATCTGGCAGTGGGTCTTTTTACCTATCGTGTTTTATGGATGTTTTTGATTTTTTTTGTAATTTTACACATTTTGGTTCATTTTGAAAGGGGGCCTATCATGCGTGTTCAACTTTCTTTAGTGTGTAATGTTGCTGTTTGAGCATTAAAAAGGTCTGCAAAGTTACAAAATCACTCCAGCGGGAGTTATTCTCTTTGGCTACGTTCACACTGCAGGTAAATGTGGCCCAAATCTGATTTTTTTTTGCCCACATGTGACTCATATCTGTTTTCCCCATGACAGTGTGAACAGTACAGACCACATGAAGTCTGATCTTTTCAATTCCGATTTGTGCCACTTCCATATGTGCTATAAATCCGATACAGGTCAGATGTTTTGTAATGCGACCGCAGTGTGAACAATCATATCAGAATTCATGTGATTTTTACGTCACTCGAGATCAACATTCGTCACGATTCTGCGCTCGTGGGAGTCTATTCAAAGATTTTACATACCCAACGTTATCAGGACAGTTGCGAAAGGTAGTCAGTAGGAGGGCAGTGATGAGTATTATAGAAACAGCTCTATAATACAAGCAAAACATGAGGGCTTGTATCATAAAAGTTTCAAAACTCTTTTGTCACATCATTGTGTTTATTTTTTATATTGCCTGTGCATAATTTTGCTAGCTTCCATGGCAGATCACACTATAAATAAATGGGTAATCGCTTACTTTAATGCCCTTCATGTTTACTCCCATATGACAGCGCGCTGTGTGTGTTGCCAAGTCTGCGATTGTCCCGCAGATTTAGATTACTTTTTCACTTTTGCTGCAGGTTGTTTTGCAACTCTGTATGTTGAAGCTACCACACTAACGAGATATTTAACCCCTGGAATGCGATTTTTACTGGGATACCCCACGGAACGCGACTGAGCTAGTTTTGGACTAGTTTTGAGAAGCAATTGAGTGGATTTTGTGGTAAAAACCTGGCAACCTGTTTGTACCATTCTTTTGCGCATGCAGGTCATTTCAGAAGTATGAACCAATCACAACACACTGCTCCAGCCGACCAATCAGAGCACATTGTGCTTTTCAGAAGGAGGGGCTTTATAGAGACAGGAACTAAACAGAGCATTACTGACAGACTGGGAAGAGAGGTGCCGCAACAATGGAGAATATGAGGAAAATAATGAACATTCAAGCATGAAAACCTGTTCTAGTAGAGACCAAAAACAAAATCAATACTTTGAAAAAGGGCATAATACGTTATTTAAATCCAGCAATTTTGCAATATTATTTGCTATCAGTTACTGGATCTGCATCTGCACTGTACATTTCCACCTACACTTACTTCTGTGAATGTACATAGCCTCCAGAAATGTGCAGTTAGTGTGAGAGCAGTGCTTCATGGTACTAACAAAAAGAGGCACAAAATTCCCTTCCTGAATCTTCACAGACAGTGAACCTCGATGGTGGAAAGATCTTCCCAACGGCATCGGAAGAACTCAGCCCATCTCTACCTTCAAAAAACGGCATAACAATGAGCACTCCACTCAAACCTACAACTATTTTTTTTTACTTTCTTTACTCTTTTTAACTTCTCTCAGGAACTTTGTGTCACAGGACTGTCTCTCAAGCATGAATGACTTTGTTGTATTGCTCCTCTTTTGTAAATCACTTTGGATAAAAGCATCTACAAAATGAAAAGATGTTCATATAAATGTTCACATATCAGCATTAAATCGACCACTCTGATCTCCAGACATCGGCATTGGCCAAAAACAATGTAGGTTTGACCGTCTTGTGCGCCAAAAAACTACTCAAAGCAATGGCAATGTCCATTTTATGATTCCTTCATAGTCTCAATGGATTGAATGCAAGTTTGTGTATGCCACTGTATGCCCAATCCACGGCCACCAATAAAACTGGCTTCACAATATTTCAAGAATCAATACACAAAACTGAACTTCTCTGGCTTATATGATCTGCTTTCATGCTGTTTTTGAATCAGCCAAAAACAAAAGCTTTTATGACAACCGTAAGATATTTATCTCCACTCCAACACAAACGCTCAGCCCAGGCTTTGTTCTACAAGGCACTTTAAGCTTTTAATCGTTCCCTCTCTTGGCCTGGATGTTTGACGATACTTCAGGTGCATGATAATGAAATGCTCCCCCTCCCAGCAGGTGTCCATGTATAGGCTCAGCAACATCAGCACAAACCAGACTTATAGATCTCCCTTGCTGGATTTGCTCTCTCTCTCTTTTTTTTCACTCTCTATTTGTGTTCAGTTTTCTGTCTTCTGCTCTTTCACCATTATCTTGTTCAACTCGCATATTGAATGGTTTGAACAGAACTGCTGATGACAAATGTAAACTAAACCCAAACAGGACTAATTAAAGCAGCATGCAAAAAAACATTTGAAAATGTCTTGTACATTATTTTGCCCAAGACTGCATTTATTCATTTTTTAAACAGTTACACACTGTGACATTTGGCTATGTTAATTGAGTATAATGGATGTACCTTTGCAGATAATGTTAAGTGGATATCACTTTAAAAGACTGCCTGGTTTACTAATTATTCGTTAATGTAAAAGAACCTCAGCCCTTTTGCAATTCCAATCATTACTAATGGCTTGAACCGCAGCTCTGGAGAACAAGACAAACTACTGCGATTGTTTACGTCTAGATCTCTACCTCTACCTGGGGTTAATATCCATCGATATAAATGAACAATTCCTTCGTTCCTACACTCTAAAAAATGCTGGGTTAAAAACAACCCAAGTTAGGTTGAAAATGGACAAACCCAGTGATTGCATTGTCTTAACCCAGCGAATGGGCTGCTTTAACCCAGCGAATGGGTTGTTTTAACCCAGTGATTGGGTTGTCTTAACCCAGGGATTGGGTTGTTTCAACCCAGCGAATGGGTTGTTTCAACCCAGGGATTGGGTTGTTTTAACCCAGAGAATGGGTTGTTTTAACCCAGGGATCGGGTTGTTTTAACCCAGCGAATGGGTTGTTTTAACCCAGCGATTGGGTTGTTTTAACCCAGCGATTGGATTGTTTTAACCCAGTGATTGGGCTGTCTTAACCCAGGGATTGGGTTGTTTCAACCCAGCGAATGGGTTGTTTCAACCCAGGGATTGGGTTGTTTTAACCCAGCGAATGGGTTGTTTTAACCCAGCGATTGGGTTGTTTTAACCCAGGGATCGGGTTGTTTTAACCCAGCGAATGGGTTGTCTTAACCCAGGGATTGGGTTGTTTCAACCCAGCGAATGGGATGTTTCAACCCAGGGATTGGGTTGTTTTAACCCAGCGAATGGGTTGTTTTAACCCAGGGATCGGGTTGTTTTAACCCAGCGACTGGGTTGTTTTAACCCAGGGATTGGATTGTTTTAACCCAGTGATTGGATTGTTTTAACCCAGCGAATGGGTTGTTTTAACCGAAGGATTGAATTGTTTTAACCCAGCGAATGGGTCGTTTTAACCCAGTGATTGGGTTGTTTTAACCGAAGGATTGAGTTGTTTTAACCCAGCGAATGGGTTGTTTTAACCTAGCGGTTGGGTTGTTTTAACCCAGGGATTGGATTGTTTTAACCCAGTGATTGGATTGTTTTAACCCAGCGAATGGGTTGTTTTAACCCAGCGATTGGGTTGTTTTAACCGAAGGATTGAATTGTTTTAACCCAGCGAATGGGTTGTTTTAACCCAAGGATTGGATTGTTTTAACCCAGCGAATGGGTTGTTTTAACCTAGCGGTTGGGTTAAATGTTTGCCCAATCTGCTGGGTAGTTTTATTTAACTCAACTATTGTTTAAAAATTACTGTATTACTTGCTTAAAATGAACCGGTTTGTCCATTTTCAACCCAACTTAGGTTGTTTTTAACCCAGCATTTTTAGAGTGCATGAAGAACAGAGCTGCGTACCACTCAGCATTGAATTTAGAATAGCTTTTAAATTACAAATGAATTAATTTAAAATTAAAGCAATTCCTAAATGGGCCAGTGTACCCCAAAAATGAAATCCTCCAAAAAATTCTGTCACTATTGATTTATTCACCCTATTAAACCTTTATGACTTTCTTTCTTCTGTGGAACATAAAAGAAAATATTTGGAAGAACGTTTCATTGACTTTCATCATATTCTTTAAAATATATTCTTTTATGTTCCACAAAAGAAAGAATGAAAGAAAGGTTTGGAATGACATGAGGGTCAGTAAATTCTGATTTTTTTTTTTTTTACTAGTGTAAATATCATTTTTTTCCCTTGCATTTACCTGCTAATACTGATTTTCTATTTATTTTTTATTGCTTTTGGTCTTCTAGTAAGAGAAAAAGCTTTGGCACAATCTGTATCCCACTCATTTGACAGAAATACTTTAGAGAAATTTAAATATGTCAATATTTATGTTGAGAACTGTACAAGCAGGCAATATTTCTCAGTATGTTTAGTACTACGTGTACATATGCCAATGTTTAAAACGGGGCGTTCAATGGTGTGATGTATGTGTTTCAGGGGCTAAAACACCTCAGTTGCTGACTATTCATTTTCAATCTTTTTCATTTGCAAAGCTATCATGTTTTTCACTTTCCGTTTGCGCTTTATTAAGGCTTCATTTCAAATGACATCTATCTCATTTAGGACCTTCCATCACAGTGCAAGCAGTCCAATGACCAGAGACGGGCCTCGGGGGAGACATCACATACCGCTCACATAATGCCAAACGATGCTTGTGAGGGAGGTCCGAAATCCCCATAACAGTTAAACTGACAGCTACATTTACAGAGGAGGGATTTTTCTCTTTTTTTTGTCATGGTTTCTCTCCTTTCAACACCAAATACCTCATAACACCACAGCCTTCTTGGTACAGGACTGAGATAGCAAAGAGGCTTTCTTTTAGCACAAAAATGAAATCTAAGACAAGAGACAGAGACAGGGAAGTCTGAAGTGCTTTCTCATTTCACACTTTCATGTCTGTACTATTTTCCAACTGGCGTCTGGATATTACAATCACAGGCTTTTCAAGCCTCCCTGGAATACAGCAGGTCAGTGATTCTGGGTGGTATACAAGCTACTGACAAAATCTGCACTTGTTTCAATAAATTAAAGGGATAGTTTATCCAAAAATGTAAAGGGGTGGTTGATTGTGATTTCCCTTTTTAACTTTAGTTAGTGTGTAATGTTGCTGTTTGAGCATAAACAACATCTGCAAGTTACGACGCTCAAAGTTCAATGCAAAGGGAGATATTTTCTTTTACAGAAATTGCTGTTTAAAGAAAACAACAAACGGCTGGTAGGGACTACAACGAGCTTCTTCCCGGGTTAGTGACATCACTAACCCTAAAATTTACATAAACCCCGCCCCCGAGAACACACAACAAAGGGGGTGAAGCTATGTTGGGCTGCTTTAGGGAAGAGGAAGAGTTGTTGTAGTAGAGTGTTGTTGACATGCCGTCATTTTACGCTGGACTGCTTCACAAACGAGGGTCAATTCAACGCTGGATTTGCAAAAAAGATTAACATGATGGCACATGCCAGTCGATGAGTTGAATCAACTCCACAGCAACTACATAAATTTATCCACTAACCATTCAGAAACGTCCAGTTTCATTCTAAAATCCTCATTTTGGCTGCGTGAGATTCTCCAGCTTTGTTGTTGTTGAGCAACTGAAAAAAAAACTGTTAAAGCTCCGCCCTCTTCTGGAAAGGGGGCCGGGAGCAGCAGCTCATTTGCATTTAAAGGGACACACACAAGAACAACGTGTTTTTGCTCACACTCAAATAGGGGCAAATTTGACAATAATATATTTTGAATGATGTCTCAACTGTTTTTTTGAAATTTCTGAAAATATCTTCTTTTGTTCCACTGAAGAAAGTAAGTCATACGGGTTTGGATGAACTATCCTTTTAGGTAGCTTAACGAGGACCTATTATGCCCTTTTACAAAGTTTTGATTTTGTTTTTGGGTTTTCATGCTTGAATGCTTAAAAAACACATTATTTTCCCATATTCTCAATTGTTGCAGCTCCTCTCTTCCCAGTCTATCAATAACACTCTGTTTAGTTCCTGTCTCTATGAAGCCCCTCCTTCTCAAAAGCGCAATGTGCTCTGATTGGTCAGCTGCACCCGTGTGTTGTGATTGGCCAAGCGCTTCGAGTGTGTTTGGGAAATGTCCCGCCCCTTACCATAACCGCCAGTTTCAACACACTACTAACTAACTCAATTAGGCCCCGCCCCTTTATTCTGCATGTGCCTTGGGCGGGAATTATTTAAATGAGGAATATTTTGACGTGTTCGTTCCCGGAAGAAAACTCAAGACTACAATGGAGGCGTTTCAGGGAGTTTAGAAACAGTGACACTGATATAGAGAATAACTCCCGCTGGAGGAACTTTGTAACTTCGCAGACCTTTTTCATGCTCAAACAGCAACATTACACTAAAGAAAGTTGAACATGTAAAAAAGCATAATAGGTCCTCTTTGAATGCATTTGGTACTCTTTAGTTAGTAGCAATCTGCTTTTTAAAAAGAGTAGCTTGACTACTTTAAATTATTAGTCGCTTTTAGCTCAACAGTTTCAAAGTAGCTTCTTCATCACTACTGTTACTCTCATTCAAAGCTGCATATGATACAAAATTAATTTCAGTTCATATCTTCATCTCTTTTTCAACTGCTGGTTTGAAAGGTCTGGTCTTTGTGCAGTGACACCAGACTATGAAATATTCTTACTGTGCAACACCTTGACAGATGGCTTTCAAGTATAAATGAAAGACGAGGAAGCTAGTTGCTAAGCTACACACCTTCTGTCTAGGAAACAGCTAACTGAATGTGTATAGAAATGAATACAGGAGACTAGTATACTTCAACATAATTAAGATTAGACTCACCCTTGTGAACGAGAAGTACACTTTAGCATACTTATATAGGAAATAATATACTTAAAAGCATATACTCAAGTACGAACTGAAGTATTAACATTATATGTTAATTGTAACTAAATGAAAACATATTACAGTTTAAATTTATATTAAATGAAATTAGGTGAGTGCATTTTGACCAACTTATTTAAGTACATTTTTATATGTAATTTCACAATTCCATTGTCTTTGAAATATGTTTAGTGTACTGCCAAATGTACTGACTATATGTCATTTCTATTAAAACTTGAAATTGCAAGTTGCAATTTAGTACAATGAAAATATATTAACTTATACATTGAAGAACACACTACAGTTAGTCAACACATCAAAATAAGTGTACTTATTTAAAGTAAAACTTTAATTTGACCTTACAAAAGTGCACTTAACTGACATTTTATTTCATTAATATTACATTATCTAAGTACAGTCTTTTAAAAATATACCTTCAAGATTTGAACTTGCACATTCAAGCATACTTCTTTTTTCAAGGGCATACTGTTTACTAGTCATTCCAAAGTAATATGATTTTATACACTAAAAAATAATATGAATATTATGGTATGTAATAGTGTCATATGTACAAGACATGACGAGACTTTGAATTTAAACTAGGACTGTGTGCATTAATTAACATAGTTAAACATGTTTAAAACCATATTCAGACAAAATAAATAGATATTGCCTAAAATAATATCCCCGTCACAAAAAGCCTCTAGTATTTGTATGTTAAATACACCAAACACATTAAACGCATCACTCCAGTATGTTTTGCCTTTGCTACGTTCTGCTAAATGTGGTGAAACTGCATCCAATTTTGTTTTGTATTTTCAGTTACTCACCAAATTCCCTGGGTACAGAGATAGCGTACACACAGCTCTGTCCCGTCGTGTAGTTCCTTGGGAAATTCGGCGAAAGCACGGTTCCATCTGTCCCAGTAGAGCGACTTCCACATGGTGCTGTTCACACAAACACACAGATCACTCATTACTTTGTGCTTAAACATTCATGATGAACTGCTATTTTTGAGACACCGGTCTGGATAGAAAAAAATCTTGGCTAGCGAAGCATGTACAAGTCATTTTATGTGTTTGATTAATTTTGTTTGGTCTACGGCAGCAAGAGCAAACTTATTCTCAGAGATTCTCTTAAACATCCATCTTTACTTGCGGACTCTACCTTGACAGCTGGGCAGCCCCCTGTTCCAGCCAGGCCTGCCATCATCACCCATAATGCAGGTAAGCGTGGAATAGCCCTGGAGGACGTAGCCTGCCTCACAGTAGAAGGTCACAGTGGAGCCCAGCTTGTAGTCACTGCCCAGCCGAGTGCCATTCATCACATTACCGGGATCAAAGCATGACTCCCTCAGCTTAGCTGTGTGAGATGGAGAGAAAGTGCAGGAAAAGCAAGGGTTGAAAATCACTTTAGGCATATCTTAGCTTGCGGGATGGGTGGTTAATGGTTGAAGCCAAAAATATTTTACAACACAAACACATTTTTCTTCTAAGAAAAATACTTTTTTGGGGGGCTTGAAGCTTAACTATGAACTGTAATTCTTAAAAAATGTTCAATTTTGTGTTCCGGGCAGGGTTATTATAGTTAACTGAAACTAAAAAACTAAAACCATAAAAAAAAATTGTTAACACTTTACAATAAGGTTCATTAGTTAACATGAACTAATAATGAACTGCACTTATACAGCATTTATTAATCTTAGTTAATGTTAATTTCATTATTAAATGAAATGAATAATACATTATTGAAATCTTGTTAACATTAGTTAATGCACTGTGAACTAACATGAACAACTGTATTTTCATTAACTAACGTTAATGGAGATTAGTAAATACAGTGGCAAATGTATTGCTCATGGTTAGTTTATGTTAGTTAATACATTAACTAATGTTTAACTAATGAACCTTATTGTAAAGTGTTACCAAAAAATGTATTGTTCGAAATAAAAAACGTATGCAATTAATCTTTTCAGTTAATCTTTTCAAAGCAATTAACGCAACTGGGTCATTCCGTGTCAAAGTAACCAAATTTCAGAAACTTTCCCGGCTCAAATTTTTGATTTTGATAATATTTTTTCTGTAGAAAGACAAACATAAATAGTAATGAAAGCCAAAATATTAAATGTCCTGATTAATCCACTAATTTGTAGAGGGGGTCAAAATAAGAATTTTCACCTGAGATTTGGAGCCAAATTAGAGGGGTGTAAAAATAACTTTAGAAAGATGCCAGCATCATTATTTTACTTTTACACAGAGATATTAGTAAAATATGTTAACTTTAGCAATCTTTGTTTCTTTATATGCCAACAGTGACAGTTTAAAAATGGCAAAAAGCACTTCTTGTGTTTTTTGCTTCAAGTTTGCATGCCTGTAATTCAAGAAGTAGTAAAGATATCTTAATATCCTTTTAGATTCTGGCTCATAACCATCCGTCCTTTTGGTATCTTCGTTTTAAAGGCCCTCGATGGTTCAATCCCAGAGATATGGAGATCTTAATGCGGCTCAATGAGTAAATTGGTCAATTGTACACATTTTCAGTGGTCAAAAACCAAATGTGGGTCACTTTGTATTCAGCTGATACTTTTTTCTTTTAAAGAGGAATATCTGAAGAACAAATAATGTTGAAACTAGAAATGTATCTTGTGTTTTTCTATCGACTCAATTGCATAGAACAATCCTGTCTGAGTGCCATAATTATTCCTTTTCTAAAGTTGTCATGCCTGTAACTCTAAAAGTACTCAAGATATCTTAATATCCTTCTAGATTCTCATTCTTAATAAACTTTCCTTTTGAAATCTTTATTTTCAAGGCCCTATATAGTTCAGTCCCAGAGATATGGGGATCTCATTGCAGCTCCATGTTCAAATTGTTGAATTTTACCCATTATTTATAGAAGAATAAATAATGTTTAAACTAGAAATGTATCTTGTTTCCTTCTATCAAAATAATTGCACAAAACACAACTCTCTAACTTTAAATAACTTTAACTAAAATAAAATGAAAACAGAAAATATAAAATATTCATAAAAACTATAATAGTATGTCAATGATACTAAAATAACACTGAGAAAAATAAATAGATAAGGATGAGAGTAAATGATGACAGAATGTTCATTTTTTGGGTGAACTATCCCTTTAAACCATCAACTGAATACTAATCACAATTAAATTCACTTTGAAGTCAGAAATATGTGTAATATACTATCTAATTAAGGGTTTAGACGTTCAGGCTCTCGAAATGTCAGGGTCTACCTTTGTACTCCAGGTGGAAGCCGGTGTAGCTGACAGAGCCATCACTGCGGAAGGCCAGGTACATGGTGTTGGAGCTGCTCTCTATTCGTTCCGGGAGCTTGCTGTCCTGGAAGCTCCCGATCAGCGGGCTGTTGCTGTCCGGTCCATCGTAGATATACAAGAAGTCATAGTTGGGCTCTATGCTGAAGCTAGGATAAATGATCAAAGAGAAGTTTTCAGAACAGAGGGATCAAAAGCTAGGCAGTGATCTGGATATTTGAGTCCTGAGATCATCTTTGCAGATGGCAGTATAAAGTAAAACATGTACAAAGGAATCAGAGGAATCAGTTTTAGAGTGATAGGGGAGACCGAGGCAAGTTGTCACACTTCTTAATCCATCAAATTATTTTTTAGGATATAGCGTTCAAATGTTTGGGGTTGGTAAGATTTTTTAATGTTTTTGAAAGAAGATGTCTCTTATGCTCACTAAGGCTGCAATTTGCTATTTAAACAGCAATATTGTGAAATATTATTACAATTTAAAATATATTGTAAAATATATGTGAATATATTGTAAACTGTAATTTATTCCTGTGATCAAAGCTGAATTTTCAGCATCATTACTCCAGTCTTCAGTGTCACATGATCCTTCAGAAATCATTCTAATATGATGATTTGCTGCAAAAAAAAAAAAAAAAAAAAACATTTCTGATTATTATCAATGTTGAAAACGGGGAAACTGTGATTCCCACCAAGATTCTTAGAAAGTTCAAAAGAACAGCATTTATTTGAAATAGAAATCTTTTACAACATTATAACAGTCTTTACTGTCACTTTTGATCAATTTATTGATCGATTGCTGCACATTCATAAAAGTATTAATTTCTTAATTAATTAATTTGAACAGTATATATATATATATATATATATATATATATATACACACACACTACTATTTTAAATTTTAAAAAAGTTATTAAATAATATAAATTGTTATATATATATATATATATATATATATATATATATATATATAAATGTATTGATTCAGTGCTGCATTAGTCAAGAATAGTGTGCAATCTTTTGTTATTTGATTAACTTTAAAGCGCAGATAGCAGCGCTAGGACAGTCATTCTACAGCTCAGTGCCTGCGTGCAGTTAATTAATAAACCATTGGTTTATTATATTGGCCTTTTCCTCCTATAGCTGATATGCCGATGGTTGTAAATTGAGCAAAAATCGGCCGATAAATATCGGCGGCCGATACATCGGTGCATCCCTAATAATAATTCTTTAGGTTAGAAAACAACAAATCAACTTTTTATGGATTACAAAGAGTAGAGGATAAACTTGCTTGCTGTGTACGGTATAGATTGAGGTACATTGATGTATGTCTCTGTATTGTTCATGTGTCCTGCATGACTGTTGACCATTAAGGTTGAACATATAAATAACCAGGCGCTGAATGCCAGCATTCTTAAAAACACCCAGTGCAGTATCAGCAGCTATGAGATTCCCGAGACAGACAGCCACACTTATAAACACGTGCACCTTTTCATTTGCAGTAAGGTGCAATGATAAGGTCTCGCCCATCAGTGGAGAGTCATTTGCATGAGATGGATTGTGACTGAATCAGATTTACACTCCCTTTCCCCCCCATTATGCAGAGAGAGAATGCTAAGCATGCCTTCCACACTTCACTGCGTCAGAATCCACTGCTTAGGGGTTATTATAGGATAATTCATACACAGGATAAGATCCTTTACACCACATTAAAAAAGCCATTAATTTCTGATAAACAGATGCATTGGCTTTTTTCCCCCTACTCCATACACTCTGTAGCTGTCAATCAGAAAACAATTATTTCTGCGGTAATCAGGTTGATAGCACAAACTGTACTATTGCTAAATAGAGAGACACCCGGATGGGATTACATTTGTAGTGCTGCTAAAAGAGGTCACTTTTTTCGGAGGGGTGGCGTGCGTGTATTGTTCATTTCCAATTTCATTGTGGACATATTTCATTCCGTGGATTTTTTTAAGGAGAAAGAAGTCAGTAATGGACTGTGTAATGAAAGTCTTTGAGATGGAACCGAATGAGAGCTATTTATTAGAAACCTGTTTGAGACATTGTCCTTCTGGCAGAACTCCAACATGCTTATTTACTCGGAGAGGACGAAATTCAAATGAGAAAGAGGCTAGTTCAGACGTAATGCCAACCTGCTGGGATAGCTTTAAAAAAGAGAAAAAGTTCTTCATCATCTGTTTTGGGGCTGATGTATGGCTCTAACTAGTAGCTGTGAAGGTTTTGAAAAATATTAGGCACAAGAAAACTCACAAAACAGCCTCAAATGGACAGCTCCTGTTGTGATGAATGTTGTAAATTGTGGCACATAGGCAGAACGGAAGATTGTTTTTGAGTTATTGCTGTCATTAAAGGAACTGCTCTTAGATGATGAGTCAAAGAGAAGAAGAGGCAAAGTTTAAACGTTCAACAGTCGCTGATATTTCAAAGCGTGAGAGACAGAAGGAGAAATCCTGAAACCTAAGCACTTCTTCTTCCGCTGACTGTGTGCGAATCCTGATTAATATTCCACGGACTCTCGTTTGGACTAGACCCTCGCGACACCCTTTGATCCAGGTGGAAGGGAACGGCATGCTAGCGGTGCTATTAGCATTAACATGGAGGACAGACTATGGCGACTGTCAATTCCTACAGCACTCGAACTTAACCCCACGCTGACCCCGGCTGGACGGAGAATCCCGCTTGCGGCTTGAGCGTCGCTTCGTGTTGGCTAAATGAAAAATGGACATAATTAGCAACATGATTGGACTGTGAAGGAAATTTATCAACCCTGCTTTTATACTAATTGGTCACATCACTCAAGGCAGAGACACCGCTCTACACCTTTAAGGCAAGAAGAGGGGAAGCTAAAAAAAAAAAGGACCACCGTCAGGTTCATTACAGACAAAATGAGCAAAGAATTCCAGCTGGGCTCATTATCTCTCGCAGACATGAAATGCATTTTAATTCAGACAGTGATAGCAGTCGCCGCTACATAATTACTCAACACGTCGACTGCGGCCATGTCGAAGGACACCGTGGGCGCTCATTTTGAATTCAGCGTTATGACACAGCAGCCTCTAAATGAACTCGTGAACTTATCAGTTTGAGATATTATAGCTCAAGTGAGGGCATAAACGAAAGGCCAGGAATATGCGCACTGCGAGATTATTTCTGATAGTGCGTCTTTCTGTCTCATCGGCCACAATTTAAAACTCGCTGACCCCACCACAACAGAGGGTTCAGCTGATATTAACCTTCCAACAGAGAACCGCACAGTCTGCATTCACAAAACTTCCTGGACACCTAAGGAAAGTATACAAACCTCCCTCCCCGTACACGACACTAACCTGAAGCTGCTAATATATCTGATTATCCATAAAGACAGTACATAAAAACACCCTGCCTAATCCACACCTTCAGCTGAGACAAGAGGTCTAGAATATGTTTGATTTATATACATATACACAAGAAATAGGTAACTCTTTACAATAAGCTTCATTTGTTAACATTAGTTAATGTATTAACTAACATGAACTAACCATGAGTGATACGTCTATGTAGATTTATGACGTCTAAAACATAATAAAATGTTCAAACTAACTCTTTAAAAGTCACTGGACTACATAAAAACAAGTTGACAAGACATTTGTTACTGTATTTGTTAATCTTTGTTAATAAAAATACAGCAATTCATTGTTTGTTCATGTTAGTTCACGGTGCAATAACTAATGTTAACAAGATTTTAATAATGTATTAGTAAATGTTGAAATGAACATTGACAAAGATTAATAAATGCTGTAAAATTGCAGTTCATTATTAGTTCATGTTAACTAATGAACCTTATTGTAAAGTGTTACCAGAAATATATTATAGACAAGATGTGTGTATGTGTGTGTGTGTGTATATATATATATATATATATATATATATATATATACTGTATATATGTATATATATATATATATATATATGAAATGTTATTGTTTCTGCACACTGATTAATAAACCTTAAATAAAAAAAAAATTAAAATCCTTTTTATATATGCATGCATATATACTATATTATTAAAGTATTAGTTTTTTCCTAATCTTTTTCATATATATTGTTTCTGCACACCACCACGTATATGTATATGTATATATTATTTATTAGTATCCATTATACTGTATTGTTATTGTCGTACTTTATGCATCTTTCTTTTTTCAGTTTTGTTTGTGTATTTCCCTCTCTTCATTCAGTATGATTGTATGAATTTTTATTATGCGTTTCTGTGCACCATTGATAAAAATAAATAAATAATAATTGTATTAAATTATTCACTAATCTAAACCAAAACCACAGCCATAGAGAATAGCTTATAGATGTCTTTACCTGATGAACGCAAGAGACAGGACGTAATCAGAGTTGACGGCTATGAGCCAGTCGCAGTCCTTGCTGTGCGGGTATGGATGAGGGAAGTTGGGCGACAGAATAAACCCAGAGGAGCCGGTGAGATTGCCCCCACACGGAGCTGGGAAAACACAGAGGACTCATATCAGCAGCATATGGGCATTAGTAACACATGAGGAGAATCTCTTATTAAAACATGCGGCTTGAACATCTGTGCGAACCAGGAGCCCAGAGAAAGAGTGCTGGAGTGAACATGCAGAGACAGAGATATTGAGAAATTTTAAGCTCCTCTGAGGAACCGGGCCATGTAAAGCGCTCATATCTTATATATGAGAAAGAGAACTATACAGCATGAGAGAAAGGTTATTTAGAATATGAAAGGAAAAGCTGAAAATCCTGCACACTCACTTTCTTGCTTCCAAAATGAAGTATCTTTTGAAGGAAAGAGTCAATCCGTATCTGGTAATTTGATATTCATTCATTTGGGCACACTTTCATGTCATTGCGATGATAAGGAATCTCAATGGTGTCGGGTCCTTCGGTTTGAGTACAACTCTTGAGAATGGCCTGATTAAAACTGCTTAAAGTACTTTTTAGATACAAGTTCTGTTGTCAGCATCTAAAGCAATATGCACCAATTAACTCGGGCTCTTAGATGTCTCACAATCATGAATATGCATTATGTACAGTATGAAGCTTTGTCTAATGTTTACAGATATAGCACCTACAGTGTACAAATACAGTACAATTTGGTATATCATAACTTTTTGAAGCATCAGAGACACAAATCCCATGTTTTGTTGTGTGAACTGTTAGATACTGTATGTTTATTAAAGTATTATCTATCATAAAATCAATCTAGCAGGAAAAGTAGCTATTTTTAAATGCATATCTGTAGCAGATGTCTTTTTGACTGCATCTAACATAAAATAATTTAACAATTATTGTCATAATTTGGAGATAACTTGTTCATTCATTACATTCAAAAAAATATATAATAATAATAATAAAACAAAAAATGAAACCATTTTTTTGTTGTTGCTTTAAATATATAAATGTTAACTGAAAAAAACTTTATTTTATTTCAACATTTCTTATTTTCATTTAAAGTACTAAAATTACAAAAACTCAAATAAAAATGTTAATAAAAATTATAAAGATACTAAAAAACTACAAAAACTAAAATTACTAAAACTAACTAAAATGAAAATGAAAACAAAAAATATAACAATAAAAACTAATTAAAAATGTTAATAAAAACTATAATAGTATAAAATAACACTGTAATAAACTAATTTAAATGACTAAAATATTTGTTTAGTTGTGTCATAATATTTGCTCATTACAATCCTTAAAAATTGTGACACAAAGTAAAGAAATCTAAATAATAAAGTAAATAATCCCATTTCATTCTATTTTTCTTCTTCCTTTTCTTCAATATTGTTGTATTGACTGCATTCTGCATTTTTCTTAAGTCATTAAAAATAATGAAATAAATAAATGCAATAACAAATATATATATATATATATATATTTTTTTTTAATATGGGAATAATATATAAATTAAATATAATCCATACAAACCAATATTTGGTCACAAACTAGCAACCCTGTTACTCATTCTGATATGTTTTTTTTTTAATTAATTTTGTCTATTTATTTGTAATGTCTATTTAATATTATTGCAAGAAAATAACAAGATCACACACACAGCGTTACTTTCGTATAGCCGTGGAAAAGCCAGTATAATTCTAATAGATCCATTCCTTTAATTAAACCCCAATATAAACCCTTACCTATACAGACAGGAGGGCTCGGTTGCCAATAGTAGCGGTTCTCCACTTGTATGCAGGTAATCTTTACATCTCCCTGCAGTTCATACCCAGGATCACACTGAAAGGTCACGGTGTCTCCAGGCTCCCGACCATCTCCATTACGACTGCCGTTCATGGGCACTCCTGGATCCCTGCAGGCAGTGGCCACTGAACCTGTAATCACATTCAAAGCAATTAACAGTCAATTAACACCTTATGAGCAGATACTGTAAGCTGTCAATCGAACTACACGGCTCCACTCAGAACTCTAGAAAACACAGATCAACTCACTTGAGAACTCGATGGCAAATCCAGACTTGCTGATGTAGAAGTCGGTCTCGAACTGAATAGAAACCATGTTGAGGGTGCTGTGGATGTTGTCAGGCAGAAGAGAGCCGCTCACCTCCCTCAAAGACATCTCATTCTCCGGAGGCCCGTCCCAGACCCTCAGGATGTCGTGGGAGGCTTCCGTGTCGAAGGCTAGAAACTGCAGGCTGTTAATATAAAAATGAACACACATACATGCATTCGGTCATACAGGTCACGCTTCATTAGATGCACAATGTACAGTGATGGAAACAAAGGGCCGTCTGACACAGAACAGATGTGCCGTTCATTATTATTCACAATGCATAAAACGAACAGCACGATAAGGTTATTATAGTTAACTAAAATTACAACGACTAAATCCATAAAAAATTGTCACTTGAAATTAAACTTATTTTACTTCAAGGCACCACTGCTCATTTTCATTTAGTTTAATTTAATGTAGTAAAATAAACCAAAACTGAAATAAAAAGTAATAAAAACTATATAGACATTATATATATATATATATATATAAAAATGACAAAATTACCAAAACTTGAACTAAAATTAAAATGAAAAAAATATAAAAAATAAAAACCAATTCAAAATCTTAATAAAAACTACAACAGTATCTCAATGATACTAAAATAACACCGAGTGTTCAATATTTGCATCATTCGGTACCCAGATAGATAGAAGAGTTTGATTTGGCAGAAATAAATGATCAATTCTTTGACAAATCACACAGGCAGTGTCAGATAATCATAACTCAAATATTATGCTCCAGGGTTCAATAATTGAGGAGAACAATCACATCTCCATTCTGAGCGGCAGTCCTTGACAACAATTTAGCAATCTGGTCTGATCGAGACATCAGCGGCAGATGAACAAATAATGAACGAGCGTGCGATTTCGAAAAGCTTTTGCTGCTAAGAGAATTGGAAAGAGGACAAATTATTAGGTTGTAGTGCATTAAAAGTGCAACAGCGTTTTAAGCTTCATAATGAGTTTGGCAGTGCAGGTGGTAAACAAAGAGATTTACGAGGTACCATCAGCTCATCTGATGTCTCCTTTTCTCTCCGTACAGATGAAACATCAATGGTTAGCTCCACCATTAGAGGTTTATTAATAGATAAAGGCCTCTTGTCTCAGCTGAATTCACTGGCTGTGTTCTTATGGGCTTGGTAATGTACCGATCGGTGGAGGACGGACAGTGGAAGCGTACAATATATTCACATCTGAAGCAAATACTGATCAGCACCTGATGATGTTGCCCGAATCCACCTCGACGACCCAGGTACAGCGCAGATTGTTGTCATAAGGGAACGGATAACCTGGCGACAAAATGCGTCCTGATGTCTCCCCTTTGAAACGTCCACCGCATTCAGCTGGGGAAAGAGAAAGGACGAAACAGGGTGGGAGGAAGAGACAGAAAGAGACGTGAGTTGTTTATTATGCATACTCTCACACTTGTACGGCCCCTGAAGATTTGCAGGTGAGCACTGAAATAATTAGGGGTGACTGGCAAACAAGCACAACTCAAGCGGGGCAGTCTGAGAATGAAAAGCAGTGTAAAACACGCAGTTAGATCAATAAAGCGCCGCAAGGTTTTCGGCATCTGAACAGAGCAAAAAGTTTCTGGATTGCATAAATAACTTTTTTTTTTTTTTTTTTTTAAGAGAACAAAGTAGAAAAAAGGGAAAAGGGAAACTCAAACTGAGTAATTCAGCTTTTGGCTTTTAAACTACACTGAACTAGTTATCCCAATCAGTGCATTTAATATAGTTTTATTCATATTTTGAATTATTTTCTATTTTTATATGTTTAGTTTAACTTTTAGTCATTTATGTGTTATGTGTTTTTGTCATTTTATTTATTTTTTAAATTGCTATATTTAGGTTTAATTTGTTATGGTTATTTATTTATTTCCAGTTAAACTTATTTCAGTTTTTATATTTTATTTTATTCCAGCTTTATTTCAATCAACAGAAATGTTAGTTTCAGTTAATGATAATAACCCAATAACCCACTCCCGATATAGCTCATATTTTAGCTGTGAGAACAGTTCTCTGATGATAATCGATATATATATATATATATATATATATATATATATATATAGATAGATAGATAGATAGATAAAGCCTTCAAATTCAGTCAGTACTGCTCTCGATTTCCGGTTTTATTTTGTAGAAACCATGGAAACACCAAAGACGCTTTAATATATTATGTGTTTTTTTAGACAGGTGAGCAACTGTTTGGATACATTCATCGACAGAAAACGAATCATTGTTATATAGCTCAACACGTTTAGTCTTATTGTTTAAATCTTGTTTTCTTGATTATATTAATATGATATTCTAATATCGATCTAGCTTACTGCAGTGTGCAACAAGTGTCTCATAGCAGCTGCCGAGTGAACGCTCAGAGTGACATTATAACATCTTTTTCAACACACAAATGTATCTAATATGATAAACAGCACTACGTTACCCCACATACGCTTGACCGGAAGAAGCGAAAGCGGTGACTGTGGTGGCATAAAATTTCATAAAAGTTCTCTCATTAGCAATCGCTCCAGCGGATTTCAGCCACACCCTGCTTCATACTCCAGTAATGTTAATAAGTCTTTAATACATTAGCTCATCCATGAATATGATTTCTGTGCGAGTCTCGTCAGATTCTTCTTTTCCACTGGCTGTAGACGTGAAGACAACACCTCCCATGATTCCGCAAAATCACGGCGTCATCAAGCTACGCCTTTGTTTTGAATAAGCGACATCTAGCGGTGAAAATTACATAGAGCCTTTAAATCTTTTTGACAGTACAAAATATAACGAACCATAACTTGTAGGCATGTTTTTCTTACTAAAAATACCCAAATCTATTGAAATCTATCTTTTTTTTTATTTTGACACATTGCTGACAATATCTGTGCAAGAGAGCTTTGTGAAAGAAGATTTTAACTGTAATCATCATTAATCAACATCACGATGCTGACCTCCTGTAACAAATAATTCTGAAAATATCAAAATCCATCAGAAAAAAATATGAAGAATATACTGAATATATTTACAGTTCAGAAGTGATGCTATTAAAACATTTCTGTATCTATCGTATAGGTGTGTGTGTGTGTACGTGTGTGTGTGTGTGTGTGTATACACACATATATATATATATAAAGTATGAAGATGCAAAAACCTCTAAGTCTGTCTGAGATTTTTTCTTTTAAAAGAGAATTTTTTAAATCAGGCTCCTATGTTTAGGTTCAGTAAATTCACTTTGATGGCAATGAAAAAGTTATTAGTCAGTTATTGAATATATATATACATATATACAGTGCTCAGCGTAAGTGAGTACACCCCCTTTGAAAAGTAACATTTTAAACAATATCACAATGAACACAAAAACAATTTCAAAAATGTTGACAAGACTAAGTTTTATATAACATCTGTTTAACTTATAACATGAAAGTAAGGTTAATAATATAACTTAGAGAACAAAATTTTCAGTTTTACTCAAATTCGGGTGATGCAAAAATGAGTACACCCTATTGAAAGTCTCTGAAGAAAAGCTAAATTTTAGACTACAAATGTCTAATTTAACAAGAATTCAACCACAAGTGAGTCTAATTATTCATTACACAGGTGTCCAGCAGACAGTTGACTATAAAAGAGTGTTAAAACCCCTTCCCATTTCATGCTGTCAGCAATGGCACCACATGGAAGAGAAATGTCACAAGACCTGAGAAAGAAAATCATTTCTTTACACCAGAAAGGTGAAGGCTACAAGAAGATCAGCAAAGCTGTACTTATCAGTCAGAATACTGTAGCAAAAGTGGTACAAAATTTTTATAAAGATGGAACTGCAACCATCTCACAGAGACGTCCAGGTCGTCCACGGAAGTTAACACCTCGACAGGAGCGTCTTCTGATGAGAAGGGTTGAAGAAAATCGGCATGCAAGTTCACTGAGGTTATCTAAAGAAGTAGAAAGCCAAACTGGGGTGACTATTTCCCGTGACACAATACGGCGTACACTGCAGAGGAATGGCATGCATGGGTGCCGTCCACGAAAGAAGCCTCTCCTAAAGCCCAGGCACAAAAAAGCCCGCCTAGAGTTTGCCAGGGCCCATGCTGACAAAGATGAAGACTACTGGGACTCTATACTCTGGAGTGATGAGACCAAGATAAATGTTTTTGGAACTGATGGCTTCAAAACTGTATGGCGTCGCAAAGATGAGGAATACAAAGAAAAATGCATGGTGCCTACAGTGAAACATGGTGGTGTCAGTGTCCTTATGTGGGGCTGCATGAGTGCTGCTGGTGTCAGGAGCTGCATTTCATTGATGGCATCATGAATTCACAGATGTACTGCTCTATACTGAAAGAGAAGATGCTACCATCACTCCGTGCCCTTGGTCGTCGTGCACTTTTCCAACATGACAATGATCCTAAACACACATCTAAGGCCACTGTTGGATTTCTGAAGAAGAACAGGGTGAAAGTGACTCAGTGGCTCCTGATCTGAACCCAATCGAACACCTATGGGGAATTCTGAAGAGACAAGTTGAGCATCACTCTCCATCCAGCATCCAGTCTCTAAAAGAGGTAATTCTTGAAGAATGGAAAAAGATAAATGTTGAAAAATGTCGCCAACTTGTTCATTCCATGCCTAGAAGACTTGGTGCTGTCATTAAAAATCATGGAGGCCATACAAAGTACAAGATGTGGTAGTTTTTGTTGTGGGGTGTACTCATTTTTGCTTTACCCTAATTTGAGTAAAACTGAAAAATGTGTAATCTAAGTTATATTATTAACCTTACTTTCATGTTGTAAGTTAAACAGATGTTATATTAAACTTAGTATTGTCAACATTTTGGAAATTGTTTTTGTGTTCATTGAAATTTTGTTTAAAATGTTACTTTTCAAAGGGGGTGTACTCATTTACGCTGAGCACTGTATATATATAACATTTACAAATTTATTATAAATAAAATGCTAACTAGCCTAAAACTAATCTAGTCTGCCATTTTATTTCAGAAATGTTTAACATCATCATTTTCCATCATTATCATCACCATCACCATCATTTCAATCACAAAATGAATGGTGATTTGACGTGGTGGAAATGTTAACGGTTCATAGGAAATATGACAGAAATCACCTGTGATGCATCTTTATCCACAGTTGGATATTTTTTAGTAGACAAATTAAACAAACTATTGAGACTGAAAAGTGTTGTAAAGGAGGCAGAGTTAAAAGTGTCTCTAACTGTTTCAGAACTTCTCTATTCTTCCGTCTCTCCCTCAGCTCAAATTCCCTATAAGCAGCTGAGGTGATCTGTCAGCTCCAAGTCAGAGCATCAATCAAATGAACAAATGAGCCTGACGTCCATTTTGATGCATCCTGATGGCATTCAGACTCGCCACTTTAGCCCTCTGCACTTGGTTCATTATTAGTCGGCTTTCACAAGCACTTTATTAGGAAACTTTAATTGCAGGCACTCTCTTTTCCCCTCAGACCCCTTTTCCATCTTCCCCTATCCTGTCCCTCCCATTCTCCCTCTTGTAAAAAAAACCCCGCAGCGGCCGGGAGGAACAGTTTCGAGTGAGACATGCACCGTTTCTTAATGATTCCCTTTTCAGCAATTCCTGTCACTGAGCCTCATTTGCATAAACCATCTACATGACAAACAATGGACGCACAGCTCAATGAAGCCTGAATAACAGGGTTCAGATTGCGACTTGATTAATCTGAACATTAGAGTGTTTTTTAGACATCCGGAATAGAGGCGTCTTCCAAACGTATCCCTCCCCAGCCTCTCGCTAAACCAACATCCCGCCACGTTCATTGCTCATCAGGGCCGCGGCTCAGTCACGTGTCATTGGACGGTTAGGAGCGCTCAATCACTCTTGATTGGCTGCTCACGCGTTGAAAATCAATGCAGGAAGATTGAGAGTTGACGGAGGCTTCTGGTTTGAGGCAAAAAATTGGTATGTCCTGTCCCGGCACAATTACGACAACATGACACGTTGAGCCGTCTCACACTAGGTGCGTTTATGACTGCGCGATTCAGCCCTCTGTTGCTGATTTAGCATTGCGGTGGCGTAGCTTCCTCTGCATTCACACAGCTTACCTGTGGACTTGAATGAAAAATATAAAAATAGTTAAATATTTTATCTGTAATAAAAAAAAAGGAATGGCAAAATGGATACGCCTTCTCACCATTTTGATATATCTTACTTTTGCTAAAGGTCACATCAAATGACCCGCACATTTCGCCTGTCAAAGGAAGTGAAATATCCTCCACATTATTAAGTATCTATTATTAATGCTGGCAGATAAGTCTGAAAAATATCAGCCTGAAACTCCAAACCTGATTAGTATTTTGCAAGTCTACCATCGGTTCTGACAGAGAAACGACACAAATGCGAGTAAAGACATGCTCTGTGTTTAACACAACAGGATAGTCATTGTGTTTTATCTACGTCTGCCGTGCGGAAGCAATTTGGACGAGCATTTCGAGTCTAATCAGAGCTCATTAAGACTAAATCTAATAGTGAGCAAATCTGATCTGGGGTCAGTCGACAGAGCAATATCCAACTCATTGGAGGCTAAATCCCCATAATCACCATTCATCAGGAAAATGAAGAAAGTAATAGCGGCACACAGTCTTATCTCTACCCCTCATGCGCTTTGCTTGATGAAGAATCATAGCTCAAGCGGGACCCCCTGCATCAGCTACAATATTAACAACCTGCAGCATCAGTCACAGACGGTGCGAGGGGCTTCCACCACTGATCATTTTGGACTATTCAGAAGGTTTAAGTTCATAATGTGGCCTTTTAATGTGTAGAATATGAGCAATACTGCAGCTTTGCGAGCTACAGAAATGGGGAGGGGCTTATACTGCAGCCTTGGTTAATCATGACAAACGGCAACACTGAGCTCAGTTATGACAACCACAAGGAGAGATCAGGCTGGAATGATGCATACCGGCTAATAACGAAGTTTTAATGTGGTTTCCATGACAACAAAAAAATCTGCATGCACTAAAAGAATGCTAAAAAGCTAAAACATTCTGTAGTCTATGAATTTACCTGTCCGCATCAAGTAATATTTCTTGCATTTTTCAAATGTCAAAAGTAATCACTGCTCACAAAAAACTCTACAATATCACTTTTTTTTTTTTTTTTTTGTGATTGACAATTACTGATTTTTAAAAATGTCATCTCATACATTTTACCCATATTAATAATAATTTTTGAATTAATAAATTATAAACCATTCATACCTTTGTACCCCCTTTTCCTCCAGAAACAACAGGAAAGGAAATGTCTGCATCACCCACAGGATTTCTACATTTGCTACATTAAGATCTGGTTGTGAATGGATGGACTAATACATTGTGCTGAGTCACCGTTAACAATTATTTGTAATGATCCTTCTATGCACTTTCATTTTGCATGTACGCAACTTATAGTGCTAAAGGCGTTATTAAATTCATAGCCACATACATGGTGGTGATAGTGGGGTACATTTACATTAGTCTATATTTGTACTAGAATATTCATACTGGACATTAGATTATTGTTATTAGGGATAATATGAGCTTTAATAAAAACTTTAATAAAAGATATTTGAAAAGAGATTCACAGTCTGGTAACATAAATTAACAGCTTATTCTTTTTCCTTTCTGAAATCTTTCAAATCATTACATAAATAACATATTTTTTTGCAGCTAACGTTTCTCATTGTTTAATATAATGTAATACAATATAATATTATATTACATTAAAGGTATAATTTTAAATGGTTGTTATGGCAAAATAAACCCAGACAGGGGGATTAAGATCAATGCAAAGAGTCGGATTAGAGGGAAAAAAGCAAAGGGATTTAGAAAATGTGAAAGTTTGAATCAAACTTGTTTGAACATAGGCACACCAGGCACTACCCAGCAAGCCATGTCCATTGTACAACATCAAATATGTATTTTGTTGTGGCTTTATCAGACTAGTGGGATGCAAATAGCAGTGCTTTTACAAAGAAATCACTTGAAATTCATTCTGTGGAATTATAAGGCCTCTAAATTTATTGACTGTGAAAGGCTTTTTTATTATCCAAGATTCATGAAATACTGACTTTTGTATTTTCACACAATAGTCAAATCTGAGAGAATTTAAACTAGGTAAGATTGTTTTAATGTTAAAATACATTCTCTTAACCCAGCTTATTATTCATTGACTACTATTTGACTACATGGGTTTATCTTCCACAAAAGTGCAAACATTGAGCCTCCCAGCCACCATCAAAACGTTGAGAGCGATCCTCTCAGATCTGTCAATCTCTTTCCAGCTCAACCAATACTGTGAGTTTGGGGTGTGGTTACTGTAACAGACTGAGAGTTTGAGGCGTGGCTACTGTAGCAGATGGCGAGTTTGGGGTGTGGCTACTGTAGCAGATGGAGAGTTTGAGGCGTGGCTACTGTAACAGACTGAGAGTTTGAGGCGTGGCTACTGTAGCAGATGGCGAGTTTTGGGCGTGGCTACTGTAGCAGATGGAGAGTTTGGGGCGTGGCTACTGTAGCAGATGGAGAGTTTGGGGTGTGGCTACTGTAACAGACGGAGAGTTTGAGGCGTGGCTACTGTAACAGACTGAGAGTTTGAGGCGTGGCTACTGTAGCAGATGGCGAGTTTGGGGTGTGGCTACTGTAGCAGATGGAGAGTTTGGGGCGTGGCTACTGTAGCAGATGGAGAGTTTGGGGTGTGGTTACTGTAACAGACTGAGAGTTTGAGGTGTGGCTACTGTAACAGACTGAGAGTTTGAGGCGTGGCTACTGTAATAGATGGCGAGTTTTGGGCGTGGCTACTGTAGCAGATGGAGAGTTTGGGGCGTGGCTACTGTAGCAGATGGAGAGTTTGGGGTGTGGCTACTGTAGCAGATGGCGAGTTTGGGGCGTGGCTACTGTAGCAGATGGTGAGTTTGGGGTGTGGCTACTGTAGCAGACGCAGAGTTTTGGGCGTGGCTACTGTAGCAGATGGAGAGTTTGGGGCGTGGCTACTGTAGCAGGCAGAGCCAGAGGGTGTTTAGCAGCTATGGGACCATGGCTGACGTGTTACATGGGAAAAGACATTCAGCTTTGGGTACAGGAGAGCAAGACAAAATTCACTGCATTTAGACCTTAGATTAAACATGTCATGAACACACCAATGTGAACGATGCATTGCGATGAAACGCGCTACAATGGACGCTTCAATACCATACATCATCATCATGCACCCGTTCAGAAAGACAAAGTTTATAATTTTTACTTTGATTTGCCTCAAACAGTTGTGGTGTGTCATGTCAAAAATGTGCTGGTACATATATGTTGGATTTGTTGTTTACTCATGACACAAAGCAACACAGCAAATATATGTTTAGTTTATATATGCCTTCATTTTGTAATACCGCTAGGTGCCACTAGTGTTGCATAAACGACATACTTCACCTTTGAGGACCGTATTTGTTCTGATTATACCCATCTGTGACTTCAACCCTGCTTCAAAGTACATACTGTACATCCTTTCTACAGTTTGAACAGTCTTACCAATGCAGGAAGGAAGAGGATTATCCCAGGCCCGCCTCTCTCCCGTCATGCATTTGAGCACGCCACTGCCGTGAAGAGTGTATCCGGGGTCGCACTTGTAGGTGATGGTGCTGCCAGAGAAGTGGCCCTGGTCGTTGACCTTGAAGCCAAACTGGGGCACCCCAGGGTCCTCACAGTGAGAGAGCTCAAAACCTGAAAGACATTATGACTGTTAGATGACTGATTCACTCAAGAAATGTCAATATTTTCTTAAGATGAGTGCTTTTATTGTACTTTTTAGGCCATTTATTAAATATCCCTGCATAAATCTGTCATAAATGACAAAAATGGAGCACTAGACAAGTTTAGTAAGACTAGATTCAGAATATGATTGAGAACAAACCACACTGCATTCAGCTTTATGAGGTCATTATAGTGGAGATTGCTGAAATTTTCCTTCGCCTGGTATTTTCATGCTGCTCTGTGGCACAGCTGTAAAAGTTTGCCATTAATGTGATCATTAACGGCAACAATTTGAAGTTAAGATCCTACTGGGCTGGTAGGCAGAGACGGTCCCTTGCTAAGCAGGCAGAACAATTAAGATTAAGTGCTTGGTTAATTTGGAGCCATAATCAGAACCAAAGCACAGACCCTCTCACTGTGCGACACATCCTGTTATTAATTGTGTAGCTATGACTCATTATCATTATACAGCCAGTACTCAGAAATAGCCGAAAACACATAGCAGCTCACTCAGTATATCAGAGAATTTTAATTAAGTACTAATTTGTCAGTTTCATTTTACACAATTTTATTAGTAAGTTATTATCACACTAGACTTTTATAATTTCATATGCATGCAAATATTAATATATAGTGGTCCCAAAAAGTATTTAGACACTTACGTCACACTTAATTATATATATATATATATATAGAAAATGTATTTTTTTTTTTTCAAATTGTCAAATTTCCTGTATAAGTAATTGTACAGTATGAATCAAAGTTCCATGACTTTCCAACTACTAGAATGTATATATGATTAGTCTCAAGTAATAACAATTCAATAACATTTATTAATTTCCACATTTCAGCTCCGCAATGCGAAAAAATTATGATCAACCTTGCTTAGACAAAGTTATTAAAGCGTTTCCACCAAAGACTGTAAGAGTGTCGAAAATCCCCAAATCCCCTCATCTCGAAACTCGCTCCTTTCAAAAATAATAGGTCTCTTAAGAAGACCACATAGGGGACTTGTAAAGCTTATCAGCGGTCCACCATTAAGCTGCAAGTTGTTAAGTACAGATAAACACAACAACTGCAACAACTTCACTAAAATCTGACACCCGGCTTTGATTGCTAGTTGATTACAGGTTGTAGTTTCACAGCACGCTTGGGTTGAGATTAGGACTCAACCAAATAAGCAATGCTATTTTAATCAGCTACACTCACCAGCCTGTCCTGAACATTTCTCTAAATTACAACATCTAGTGACTGGAGGTGGCCTGGCTTCTCTAGTTCTCTCTGACCTTTATTATACACTCAAATGGCTAATCCTTCAGGGGGAATGGAGTCGTAGACAGACAGGGATTTAGTCGATTTTAAATGAGATAGCCCACCAGCAGGTTAATACTTTACCCCCCGGTGGAACTAAAACCTTGTTGAATCCCACACTGTGAGCACAATAGCATTAAAGCGAAATTCAGACCAAGTGCCTGCACAACTCTGGCTCTGGGCCAATAAAGCCAAGGTCAGTGGAGACACAGTCATGTTTCTCCTGGTCCACTTCCTGATAATCCCTTTGAGCTGATTGTTTCAGATGTTCTCATGCTTTTGTTATGTCCTTCCTGTGTAAAACAGCTTTTCTTATCTATTGGTTGTCGAGTTATAAGGAAGCCAAATCTGCTGGAATTGTGAGTATGAAGTGATGCAGTTTCATTTTGTAAATAATCTTTAGTAATACTTCCAGAGATGTGACTAAATGCAATACAAGTATCATATGATTTCAGTCATGAAAACTATGGGAGGGTTTGGCATGGTGATGGATATGACAATGTTAATGTATTTCAGGGATGTCAAACTCATTTTAGGTTGAGGGCCGGATGGGAAAAAATGTAACCAGTGTAAAACTAAAAAAAACACACTACTCTGTGAAAACTGCCTTTTTACACAGAAAATACTTTATTACATTTTTAAAATAATGTTTTATTTAATATTTTTGTATTAGGGATGCCCCGAATATGGTTTTTAATGGCTGATTCCAATTTTCTACAAGCAAATTGGATGTTAGATGTTGTCATCGTTAGATGATGTCATTGTTTGCTTATTGCATTAAGAATCAGCCTGCACCATCTCTAGACTTTCCTGACTGAACTATGAATTTCATGCATCTTTTCATCTGCAGAATGAAAGTATTTTCCTTCAGTTGATGAATTATTGATAGTTATGTGCATTAAAGCCTTGTTTATGCTTCTAAATGACAGAATATATCAGCAGCACCAGGAAGAAGCAACACTGAGAAGTAGCAGTTTGTTGAATTTTAAATTTCTAGACATTGCTGTATGTCTGTAGAATACTGAAAGAGTACAAAATGTAGTTAACAAATATGTATGTACTTATCTAAACACTCCTAAACAAGAACAACTGATCAACTACAGTATATCATCTATTATTCATCATCTATATAGTTAAAAATATCTCTACAAATATTTAAACCAACCCTCCACTCTTATTAGAAAAGGTTCTATATAGAATCTTAAAGCTTCATATCTTGAGTGTTTTTGGGGTTCCCATCCGCGATCATTTTATGGATTTAGGTTAATTAGGGCCAAAGCCCTGAAATGGCGAAGGCCCTATTGTTTTCCTTTGGATTCTTCTACTTGCATGTTATTCTTTTTCGTCAAGGTTTTGCTGGTTTTTAGGGCCCTTTACATGCTCAAAAACTCTTGAAAATGTGCACATTGGTCAGAATCCGCGGCCATTAGGGCCGGGCCAAAGCTGGTACATGGTCATGGCATGGGGGGTTTATGGCGCCCCTAGAACGGAATCTGAAATCTTGAATACATACAAGCACATATCTGTATGAAACTCAGTACACATATAGATCTCATCGGGCTGTACAACTTCCGTACTGTATGTCATTAGCTCCACCCAACAGGAAGTGGGCTATTAAGGGTTGTTTGAAAAACGCATGCTCTGGAATTTAATATACTCCTCCTAGGAGAATCATCCAATCACCTCCAAGCTCGGTCAGCATTAATTGTAAGCAGATTTTTGATATCTCAAACGGTTTGGCCATGGCCATAAAGCAAATTTATGGCAAAAAAAGGAAACAGGAAGTGTGCTTCAAATTTCATCAGTATAATGTCAAAACACAGCAGATGTAGACCTGTGAAAGGATTCTTGATATCTTAAATACTGTTGCCATGGCAACTCATCAAACTTAATCTGTTTGGATGTTTTTGAGGCTCTTAGCATGTTTCAAATTGCCTGAAACTTGACACACACATCAGATATGTCAGCCAGTAGACATGGGCAAAGCCTTAGAAACGGGTGGGGAGGAGGGGCTCTATAGCGCCACATTTTGACAAAAGCGGGGGGTTAGTTTTACCTACAGTCACCAAACTCAGTACATATGTTGTCCTTATCCAGCCAGGAAACGTTCTAATTTAAAGTCATTAGCTCCGACCAACAGGGAGTCCTTTTCATTCACCAGGTTGAAATGCATATTGCCTGTCGTGCACAGTCTCCCTAAAGCCTCCAGGGTGGCGGTGGTGTCAGGGCTTGGGCCCGTCATCGCTGCTTGCAGCTATATTTAATATTGTTTTAATGCTTTTTTTATTTTTATTACATTTTATGAATTAAACAGCTTGTAAACATACTTTATCACTAGAAAAAATTGAAATAACCTTTAAACATGAAAGTGTTATTCAATCATTTAAGACATTTCTTCTTAAATCGAAGCATTTTGGCAAAAACGGTTCTTTAAAATTGAGTCTAGAACCCTAGAGTTCTATATTGAACCCCAATGATTTTTTCTCACACATATATGACAACTGCACACATACTGAAGAATTGCATCAGGCAATACACTGAACTAAATTCTTTCAAGAGAAGAAAAATGTTAAAACAAGGCCAAACATTAAAATACCACAGTCCACCACAGAACATCCATAGAAAAACATGAACTGCAATTAATGACAAATTCATCCATCAATGCACCATTATTAGGAATTTATGGCTTGGCAGCACACAACTATGTAGCTGTTTGGAAAATACTGGGTTGGAAATATGAATACTGTTTCATTGAGTCTTATATGTTTTGCTCACGCTATCACAAGAAAAACATAAAGTGGCTTACTAATGGCCAATGTGGCAATATGCAAGATATTTTGATAATATAGGAGTCATCAGCTATCACTCCACTGATCAAAATAAAGCAATAACATTCCATCTGCTGCCTTCTTCCTGTCAGTCGCCTGCAATGTGAAAGACTCTTACAAGACAGACACTCTTTATTAAGACGGGCACTTTATTTGGTGTGAATAGCCTTTCTTTATTACTAAGGTCAAGCCCCGGTGCAGAAGTGTGTGTAGGGTATAGGGCCAGTGTAATAACTTACTGGAATAAACTAGTTTGAAGCCTTCTCCAGTGGCCTCTGCATCACTGTAGAACTCCAGCCAAAGGTGATTGGAGGTGCTGATGAGGGTCAGACCCAGCATTGATGAACCGGTGAAGGCACCCAGCATGTGAGCGGCGTTGTCTTTACCATCATAGATCTGGAGGCAGGAAGATCAAATGTAGATCACAAAGCAAGAGCAAGATCAAAAGAAAATGCTACCTGATATTTGTTTTGTGGTATATATATCCCGACAAAATAAGACAAAGAAAAAAGGGATATTGTTTGGATGTGAACAGAAATATCTGCAGTGCCCTCTTAGTTACATAGTAAAACTACTTCGAAACAATCAGTATTGTTTATAGCTCTGTATAAATAAAGGTGACTTTAATGGCTAAAAGTTATGTCGGTCTGGGAAAACTGAAATCTTCACCCTTTATTCAAATATTATTGAAAATTTGTTAAAGATTTTGTAAGCATATTGCATAGTTGTGCTTGGAGTCAGTTGTTTTATTTGTGATAACATGCCAAATTGTACAGACATTATTATTGCCCATGTTATAAACACATGCAAAAACAAAAGAGAACCAATGAAATATTAATAACTGAATGTATGTTTTTTCCTGTGAGCTTTTTGTTTTCCTATGCATTTTTTTTTTTTTGCATTGTAAAATAAAACCTGTAGTTGTAGTTTGCCTTTTTTGCCAAATAATTTTGTCAGATAAATACCTTAACCAAGTTTAGTGTTTTGTTCTTTTTTCATATTTAAAAAAAATATAATGTTTCCTCATATTTTGATGGTTTAAATGAATTTGTGGGGTCATTCAAAACAAATTTCCCCTCCAGACATCACGTTTGGCCACTACTGTAGGTCTCTGAGATTTATAAAAAAGAAGGAATAAAAATGAAAATGATGTTCATGAATATGACCATTTAAACTGGTTGTCAAGTATTTTTTTTTTTTTTGTAAAAAACAAAACAAACAAACAAACAAAAAAAAAAAACAGAAGTCCTTTTTCACTCTAAACTAATTGTGTATGTCCACCTGTAGGACTGATTTCTTCAGTGGAACATAAATGTACCCTATATCTACTCTAAATGAGGATTTTAGTCAAAAAGGCCCAGTAAAAGTGGCCCATAATGACTTGTGCACAACATTTCCAGTCTTCTGAAGCCATCTTTGTGTGAGGAACAGACTGAAATAGAATTAGTTTTTTTTTTTTTCTCCACTCAAAGTCTTGACATCCAGCCAAGCTCTCATTGGGCATTCACTGTAATTCGCTTTTTATAAAAGCGTCTGTCAAATGCATACATTTAAATGTAATATAAATGATTAGTTCAGAAATCATAATGATCCAGAGTTCAATTCATCGACTTAATGATCCAGTCGTTATGGTTAAAAGCTCACTGCAGTGGAAGATTATCAGTGATTAACAACTTAAATTTCGGTCTGTTTCACACAAAAGTATCTTATGATTTCAGAAGACTAGATATATAGCGTACCACCTACTGTATATGCTATTGTGATTTAGCATCATTTTAGAAAGTTTGACCAGCCCTGTCAACATTGACTTTTATAATACTGCAAAATAATGGCATAGACATTCTTCAAAGCTTTGCTTTTTGTGTTTTATACAAGAAAGTAAGTTATAAGGGTGAGGGTGAGTAA